>NC_061497.1:3791811-3940959 GCF_022539355.2 Hippoglossus stenolepis | reverse complement strand
ACCAACCCTATTGAGCAGGAACCCAATGGGGGCACTCCCTCAGACCACTGGGTCAGATGCTTAAAAAAAGCACTGATTCTCTGAACTAACCTCTTCATTGTCCCGGTCTCTGTCTCTCAGAGAGTGGCACAGTCAACATCCTGGGAGGGAACGTGACCGTGGACCAGGACCAGCAGGTGGAGTTCCAGTGTGTTACTACAGCTTGGTTCCCCATACCCACAGTAAGCTGGACCCAAGACAGTCACGCTATAAACAGCACCCTGTACAACACCAGCAGCATGGCGGATGGGGACTACTTTAACTCCACCAGCGTCCTCAAGTTCCAGGCAGTCAAAAACACCATGGTGGAGTGTTGGGCAACTGTGGCAGCACTAACAAACCCACAGTCCAGCTCCGTCTCCTTGGTGGTTGGTAAGAAAGTCAACTTGTCAGCCTCCTCCTACACTTTCTGCCTCTGTGCTACATTCAATGTTTGGAAAAAGTGAGCTAAATGTATTGTGATTTCATTCTTTGGTTCCCTGTGTTGGTAATATCAAAAACAGCACAAATTCATATAATACCTCCCACTACAATGGAAATCCAGCTTACCACTACACTACACATTCTCAAATCTACATCAAAATCCACAGTTGTGATTATAATGACTTCCTTGGGGAATGCTGCTAAATCAACATCATGGACAGGCTCCATGCTGCAAAACACCAAAAATATTGAAATAAAGTCACATCAATAACAGTTATAAGTGTGTATGACACTGGAGACCATTATGTAGTCCAAGGCCTAACTTGTAACCATCGTGCCAGAGAACACTTTTTACTACACCCATGAGATACTTTTTAGTTTTTTAGTAAGTTGATTAAGTTGATTACTAAATTGATTGATTAATAAGACGATTCATTTTGTCCAGTTGTGACATGGTGTTGTTGTGTTGTGGTTGTAGTCTCACAGCAAAAAGGTTCCCAGTTCAAGTCCTAGTTTGGCTGGGGTCTTACTTCAAGTTTTCTTGTTCACTCCGTGTCTTTGTGGGTTTACTCCCGTCACTCCGGCTGCCTCACACAGTCCAAAGACACATCATAGGTGTAAATGGTTGTGTGTCTCTGTATGTTGGTGATATGGTGGCGGCCTCGCCAGGGTGTATCCCACCTCTAGCTATGGCTGGGATCCTCAATGGATAAGCACTATAGATAATGGATGGATGGATTGTCTCGAAGTGGCCACAACAAACACCCATCAGAGATCCAGGTCATGGTATCTTAGACTTGAACAACTTCTGAAGCTTGAGTTGATATTCCAGATAGGAAGTAAGTGCTGCAGCAACAATGTTTAAGAGACATGTTTAGTTTATTGTAATGGGAGGTGTTATGGTGGGTCGGAGACACTCCTGTATTAACCCCATCATTCAGTTGTGTGACTGAAACCTCAGACTGGTTCAGTATGTGAGAGTGTGTGACATTAAACTGTCAGTAACATTTTCTGTTCAGGCAGTGATGGTGCAATGATCCACTTCCAGAAAACATACAAACCCACTGGAGAAAATAGAGAAAATGGAAATCTACATGCATCACAGGCATTAATGTGGACATTTAAATTGGTTCTTTGTGTCTTGTATTTTAATGTGACAGTTTGTTTTGACAATAATGAATATGTTTTTATCTCTTTGAGTGTTCGATTCTGAATTCCGGCCTTTCCTCTTGCTACAGTTCCCAAACCTACTGACTGGACTGTGCTGATAGCTGTGGTCGTGTCTTTTGGAGGTGCCGCTTTGCTGGTTTTACTCATCCTCGGAATCATCTTCTGCTACAAATGCAGAAAAGAAAAACGTGAGGCCATCAATTCTAACACAAATCACACCACACACTATTTTTAAAATCAGATATGTCGTGGTACTAATTTGTTTGCGGGTAGCAAGTGCTGGAAAATATGAATGAGAATGGGGTCGCTAACAAACATATATTCTTACATATGTGGCAAAAACGCAAAAGAGTTGATGTTACTGATTCTTGATCAAACACGATACTGTAAATCAAAGTGAGACAGTGGGAAGACAGATTAAGAGCAGACTGAGTCACACTTGTTCTATAATCATTACAGTGTTTTTTGAGATGAACAGTTGTGTACGTCTTGTTTACATGTAAATATTTGTACATTCATTTGGTATCTCACGATCCCCCTCCAGAATCCAACTACCAAGATGAAATAAGGTGAGAACAAGAGAACATTTTGTAAATACTCCACCTCAACAGCTTTGGTGTGTTTCTACAACCAGTCGAATACTGTGTTGTGATTTATGTGTGTTTGTAGCAGGAGGGTGTGGACACAGAGCCAGATCAGTACTGTCAGTGCAGCTGGTCAAGCGAATGCAGGATTTGAGCCAGACGGTCAAACAAGTAAGAGCGACGGGTGAAATTGCACTAACACATACACAAGTTCTAGATGAAAATCTGTACATTTCAATTCAAATTTAAAAGTTGAAAGGTGCACTCTATCACATGTTGCTGCTGTTACCAAGCCAGGTCCAAACTCTCGTCTCTGTCCACAGGTGTCGCTCCCAGTGAACTCACTGACAGTGGCTTTTACCAGGCAAATGGCCCCATTGCTCACGAGGTAGGTTGTGGGGTGCTTTTGTAATACACAATGACAATACACAATACAAAGTAGAAAATGATTGCATGCAGCAGTGTACAAAGAATAAATAAGTTCCTGTGGTAGAGACACAGCATCATTTGGAGGAAACAAAGCAAAGATCTGTCACAACTGTCTTCTTCTGTTCCCCTTTGGCTCAGGGCCTGTAGACAATTACTTACTAACGGTAACAAACGGTTACTAACGGTAACAAACGGTTACTAGCGGTTACTAACGGTAGAACAATTTTTACAGATTAAAAGGTAAAGTCAAAGGAATGTGGCATACTGGGGGGATTTGGATTTTATAAAGATAACATTTATTTGTATTCCCTTCACACAGTTATGGAATTGAATAATTTTGATATTCTCACTTTAGTTAAATGACGATATAACAGTAGTGACTAAGTGTTTACAGCCAGGTCAGCAGCTCTGTGAGGCTGTAATTAAGACAAAGCAGTGCTTTGAGCTAAATGCTAAATTCAACATGCTAACATGCAGACAATGATAGTGCTAACATGCTTAGATATAGTAGTGGTAAAGTGTTTTTTATGTTCACCAGCTTAGTTCTATGTATATTATATCGGCATTCTAATTCTACTGCAAATTTCATGTTATCCAATAAATAACTGTAATCAAATGGCACCAACTTCATGGTGCCAATTTGAGAAATAACCCTATGATCATCACAGTCACTAAAGTTCTACCTCTGATGACCATAAATGTCCGTACAAAATGTTTATGGCATTCCATCAAATTGTTGTCACGACAGTGGTCTCGGGTAGTAAGCCAACAAAAGACTGTATATAAATATGTACGACATAATGGCTCCCCAAAAGTGAAGCCAAATTGTCTTGATCGTCCCCTGGTGGCTGGCTACAGTATAGGTTGTAAAACACCTCCCCAGCCAGAGGACATTAAGGGCCAAACTAAAAAGTACATGTCAAATAAATTGTAAATTTGGTTTTAATTACCTATTTAATGCTGTAAAAACAGGGTGAAACATGATTGACAGCTGAGACTGACTCGCTATTAGTTGGGCGCGTGCATCGGCAGGACCTCGATTCCCTGTGGCTCCATCCCACAATCGTTACTGCACTTACTCTGGGTCCAAATGACGCCATCGGTGCAAGATGGCAGCATTGGATATTTAATTTCTAGATAGTTGGAGGAAGCGGAGACACGTCGTCCATCTTTATATTCAGTCTACTGCCCAACATGACAGACACTGCCATCCATAGTCCCCTAATTCACATGGCTATACAATCTCTACATAGTTATTTTAAACTGGCCCTTTTTTTTAATGTAACTGTATGCCAGTTCTTTACCATGCACTATGAAGGAGAACACTTCCTCACTTTGCACCCACACTGCCATCCACCACACACAAACATCCCTCACAGTTGGTGTAGTGTTCACCTTTGGAAAACGTTATCACGGCTCAGAGGTCATGCTGGATTGTGCCAGTAGAAAGCCTGAGAGATTATTTATATCGACCCCTTTTCATTGCTCCTGAAAATGAAATAAACTAAGTATCAGCCACGTGAATTGATCATGTTTAACTACGAAGCTGCTAATCATTTAATGTGTCATTTACACAGCATGAATAATTCAATGCTGATCATTGTTGATCATTCAACTCATTTAAGTACTGTGATGAACGAGGTAGCTCTGTACAAACATGTATTTAATTACAGCCTAGTAATACCAAGCTGATCTATCTCAGCTGAGCAATGTACAGTAGTAACATATTTCATGTGTTATAAACACTGTTTGTGTGTGTGTGTGTGTGTGTATAGTGTGTGTGTGTGTGTGTGTGTGTGTGTGTGTGTGGGGGTAATGTAAGTGTGCACTGTTTTAGCAGCAGCTCCCATATTGAGAGGCAAATCGGATGCATTATTGATGTGACATTTGTTTTGCCTTTGATTTGTAGATGCCTGACATCATCAACAGTGACCAGACAGGAAATGGCTACAACAGTGCCCAGCACACTTTGGACGGAACAGGCTTTAGGAAACACAGACATGTCACCATTGTGTAAGGACAGACAGAAAACCACAAAGAACTTGAACAGCAGCCTGAAGCCAAACTGGGCTGTAAAGGTTGAAAAAAGGTGGACGAAGGCCCAGAGCAAAGACTGATGGAATAACATGGAGTAGATGGAGTCACAAGTTGAGGCTGATATTGCAAAACTACTGGGTATTATTTCTGTACTCAAGTTAAGTTGCAGTAGCAGCATCATGACAGATTAGCACTGACAAACATGACAAACAACTACAGCAGCCTTCTGATGCTCCAGCATAAAATGGTTAGTTTGTTCTCACAGTGGACGAACAGGACTGGGGCCATACTTCTTTTAGCCCTGTTAATCTAGTTCACGCTAAACCATATTGAGTTAAATTATTCAAAAGAGACCATGTTAGACTTCCTTTGTCCTCCTACATTTCTAAATGTCTTATAATGTAATACACTTAATTGCCTATTCTGTGACCGGCAGCTTATTTTTCCAATGTGATAAAATAATTATATATAAAACGTTGTAAACTTGTAATGTTCGAAACAGTCCCTATGAGGAATTACACATTTATGTAAATAGAGGCCATTAAAGTTTAACTTTAATTTTTACTCCTCTTTTAGCAGATTCGTGTCATTGGTATATCATGTATGGTATTTTCTTGTCATTATGCTGCATTGGACACAGTAGTGAAGTCTACAAGAAAAACACAGAGTAAGGTAGGGCCTAAATATCATGATAAAGATCATGCATGTTCTCTCTAATGTTATAGTTTCCCCATTCTCTGTGGAAACAGGAATGGATGGATGAATGGGTGACATATTTTACTGTTAAGAGCATAAAACTGAGATAGATTTTTTTTTTTTTTTCGTCCTGTTCGGACCTCTGCTCCCCTTACGACCTTTTACGGCCCCTTTGAGATGAACTAGATATTGAATGTTTCCATCAAATCCAGTGAGATGAGTTGTTCACAGATTGATTCACAACTCAAACTTTATTTTTCAGACCTCTCTAATCTCTGTCCAAGTCTCTGGAGACAGAGAGTTTGAACTTTCTGAGACCAAGATATTGAAACAAACACACGTTCGACCTGATGGTGGCACTATTGAGCTAGTTCAATCATTGTATTTTTAATGGAAGTTCAGACTCAGATGTTTAACTTTTCAGATTTTCCTTCCATGATGTTTTTTTTTTCTGAATTACTGAAGTGTTTTAGTGTGGAAGAAGCTCAGAGAACCTCCATGTGAACCAGGGAGAGGGGATTGGCCCAGCTGAGAGCAGTTGGCCAATGAACTCTCCTTGAATTCAAAAGGCAGCAGGGGAGCTGCTAGAGAGAGAGAGATACAGAGACACACAAGAGGTGGAACACAGAAAGAGACGCACATGAGTGAAGCTCGTGAAGCAGAGACTGAACTGATTTAATAAAGTATGGTGCTGTGGGCCCAGGAACCGATGGACCCCACTGTGGCAATAGACGATGCCACCGGGGTCTCAACAAAACAGCCAGAGACAAACCAGTTGCTTTTCAGCATACTTTATTAAATCACGTGAACAAACATAAACTCAAAAAAACTTAACAAACTTGCCAGCTATTTCAGCTCAGCTTGGTTCAGTTCAGTCTCTGCCTCATGCGCTTCACTCATGTGCGTCTCTTTCTGTGTACCATCCCCTCTCCCTGGTTCACCTGGAGTTTCTCTGAGCTTCCTCCACATTTAGTCGATCAATATATTTACTATGGAAATACATGCAGTTCTCGAATGTACCTAACTGAGGTTCAGCGTGAAGGTTAGCTTGGTTTTCAATTCTGCTGAGTCAGCTGAATTCAGAAGACCTTTTCCTGGCTCGTAAACAAACTAAGCTGAACATTCGGGCTAAGATGCACCAGCAGGGCACCAGCTCACCCGGGCTGAGCTTTAGGATCAGATACAAACCAGTGATGGCATCACTCAGCATGGATCAATTAGCTGATAACATAATGTTTACTGTGCTGGGGCAGAGTTCATCATTATCTTTCTTTGCACATTAGTGGTTTAATTTAGTTTGTGATTGGATTGAATGTGATTTTTTTCCAATAGGCTCTGCACATCTGAGATGAGGTTCAGAGGGTCGGCCTCTCGGTTATAAGTTTGTGAATGATTCCTTCAGCCTTGTTGCCTCATGTTTGACCAATCAGCAGATTCACAAGTTCCCTGGGTTCCTGGAAAGACCCATCCCTCTAACTGCTGTTGAGTTCAACACACTGTTACTTGATAGGGGACAGTAACATGTCTTATATGGGCTTAATAGTGTTGATGTGTGTACTTTTACGGTAAATAAACAAATCTCCTACTCAACAATTAACATTAACAACAACCAACATGAAGGAGGCGGGATTTATGACCTGGACCCAATCACCTGGTGGCGATCAAGACACTGGCTTAATTTGTGGGAGCTGTCCTTTCATCCATTATTTAAAGACTCAAAGCAGTGAGTTTGTAATACAATTCTAATGTTGTTTCTATTTGCATTGCTGGCACGGTGGTATATAATATATAAAAGCCGAGAAAACCGGAGAAGGTGAAGGTTTTAGGCAGATGTGGAAAAAGCTAGTATGACCATGTACACCTGGTTGTGTTGGCAGAGACAAACATAACCAACAACCAATTGCTATTTGCATAACCCTTGCTTATCCCGAATCTTTAAATGAAATTTACAAACAGCAGGGAAACATAGTGTTGTTGGAAATGGTCTGTTTTAGGTTTAATGTAACAGGGAGCTGGGTGTAAATACCCCCCACTAAGCTACTGTGTGACTATTCTCTCCCAGGTGCAGACCTTCACAGTCAGACTCAGAGTGTAAAGGCTAATCTCTTGCATGGAGGATGTACGTGCCGGTGTAAACTTGATTTGTATCAAACTCACTAAAACAGAAAGTATCTGATTGTTGATTTTTTGCCAGTCCTACAAATGGGACAGTGGATACAAACTCCAGTCTCTGGTGGGACAGTGGTGAGCATTCATCACCCACCATTCACCCAACGATGACCACAGCTTACGCCACTGAGGGTAAAGCCCTGTAGCTACAGTGTGTAACCTTAAAATAGCCCCAACGGACATTACACCCTTGGGCTTTTAAATTGCAGCCTCAGCTTTTCTGCTGCACCTGGAAGCAGCACTGATGAGAGTGCTGGTTACTGAATCAAACAGTAAAGCTGTGGGATGCAAAACCGAAACAGTGACCGGAAAAAACCCATGAAGCTTTGAAGAGCTGAGGACAACAGCAGATTAGAGAGGTAATGTGACCCATTTCAACTACTAGTTACTTACTGGGGCCTGTTGTTGACATATCAGATTAAAGAGTACAGCATGATCTATCTTTGCTAAGTACAACAATGGACTTCAATAAGTACCATGAAACATACACTAGCGTGTTGAGAACTATACCTAAAAAGGCAGAAACAATATTTAAGAATTTTTTATTTGACATTTTAGGTTGGTCCATGATTCCAGCCGCTAACATGGAGGAGGCAGGGTTTGTGACCTACTCTGTTCTGCAGCCCGCCAGTTGGTGGCAATTTGACTTCACTTTCATGACGTCATGTCATCCATACAGTCTATGGTTTTTAACAGAAAAAGTGCATATTAAGAACAATCCTGAACATATATTAGTGATAACATACATGATTAATGTGTATGCAGTTCATCTTTTCAAGATTATTTAGGGCATGATTTGTATACAAGGGATATTCTCCATCTTGTCCTTTGTTCTAAACTAAAATAACTTCTGTAAAAAAACTTAATATTAACAATTAAATTAAGTCATGCGTATCTAGAGGAAAAACTGAAGAAATGTTTTCATTGATGTTTCTTTGAACTGATACTGTTGATTCATTTTCTCTCTTGCATTATAACCAAAGACAAAGGATCTACACACGATATCAGTGCATAGGTCACAGTATAAAAGACGTTGGAGCTAATTTAAGGAGTGAGACACAAAGTGGAGTGGAAGAGGAGAAAGTTTCAGAAGATGAGGATAATGTCTCCTCTCCTTGTCATGCTCATTGTCAGATTCCCTTTGATGCAGTCGACAGCTGTGTCAGCCTGACATGCTGAGGATGTTTGTCCTGTGTCTTAACAGGGAGTGAGGTTCCTGCTGTAAGAACCCTTCAGGTCTGGGAAACCAAACACTAAATCTGATTACCTGCTCTGTTTATGTATCCACATAGGAAATCACATCAGTGTCAGTAACGTTGTCCTGCATTTAGCTTCTCTTATATGGGATAAACGGCATAAATATTTTCAAGAAGATCCTCTCTGTCCTACATTTTATTTTCTCTATATGACATGATACTGTTACATGTTATGCCTGTTTATGTAACGGCTGCATTTTGTAGCATTGTAATTAGATCATTTTGTGGCAGAGGAACAGTGCTCTCCTGGCTCTCATAAATACTGTACAGATAATTACTTAAGCAGCAGGCTGGCAGTGGCTGAATGAGTTAATGAATAGAACCAGTAAAATGAATAAATAGAGCTGTGGTAATTGCTATCGATAAGCCATATATATAATGTGGCTTGTCTAGCCATGCAGGCTTTCAGGGCCCTTCCCTAAGCTGATTTACCATTACATAAGGAATGCCTTGCAAATGAATTTCCCAAAGCAGACCTTGGTCATCAAATGGGCCCTGCAGGGAGCTGGGATGGCACAGCTGCCTCCTGCTGGCAAGACACAGGCCTGCAAAACATAATGGAAAGTAAATTGCTCCAAGTTGAAAAGACAGGCTTCAATAGTGTAATACCGGCTACAGCTGATGCTTTTTCTGTAAACAAAGGCAACAATGTCACCTTCAAAATCAGGTTTGTTTTCTGAGTGAATTCTTTCTATTCTTCCCCCTTCATGCAGGTTAGATTTTGAATCTAGATTTAAAAATTGTTAAAGCTATATTTCAGTGTGTCAATTTCTATTTTGAACTATTATAGATTTTATTTTTTGCTCTTATCTCATAAATGTCAGTGTGATGCACTGATTTGCAGGGAACGTTATTGTGCAACACATAAAGGTTGGTTAGATTAAAGTTGCCATGGAGATGATTCAAGTGTCTTAAGCTGCACGAGGATTTATCAAAGGGAGCAAATTTGCAGTGCTGCATTTACAATAGTCATGTATCACTGCATAATGTACTGTAAAAAGTTATCCTTATTATTATTACTATCATTAATATTATTATAATTATCATTATTATTAGTGTATATGTGTCAGCAGTTCTGTTTTTTATTTTTATTATTTTTAGATAGAATTTACAACATCATGGTGCAAGTTTATGCTGACTCATCTCATTAGAGAGGCAAACACAACTGATTTAGATGTTACCTCGTGTATTACGGTGCACTGAGCAAGTCAATATTTGTCCTCTTTTTTTTAAAAAGACAATGCTTCAGAAGACTAACACTAAAAATAGCAGGTCTAGAGGTAGCAGATATTATGCTATAAATGCCTCAGTAATATTATAAGTCAGACTGAAGCAGCATGACTGTTGGACTGAGGGAGAGAGGGTGCACTTGGCATGTATCTAGTAATGGATAACCCTCCAACTAATCTTGCAGAGAGCGAACACAGCGGTGCTCCTCACTCTGTCAGATTGTCAATATGTCTTCAGGACACGGGGGCAGAGCAAGTTTGGAAAAGATTTGCAGGTTTGATCCCTGCAAAAGCCAATATGTTCCCCAAGTGCTGAGCAGTGGTTGTAATCTCACTCACTTATATGCACACTCTGTAAATACCTGTGTATGAAAATACAATCCAATGTGGTAGACACATGAATTCCCATAATGCCTGCTACCAGATTCCAGAGAAGAGCCAGTACTAAAAACTATGTGTTGACATTCACTGAAGAAGATGACGGAGCCCTTGGATTTACAGTTGTTACTTTGATGATGAATGGGTTAAATATAGACTTTAAAAAGAAGATGTTATGGCATGCTAGAGCAGGACATACACAGATGTGAAATAAAAATAGTATTCCAGTCTGAGCTAGGTGGAGGGTCTGGTATTGTGCATGCTGTCACACACATTGCTTCATGGGGAAACTCACAACTGAGCCATTGTTTATAAAACGGACCTGTGCTAGGACAAGTCCAAATGTCACCTCTTTTGAAGTCGAGCATGATCTTTGTTTTAAATACTAAAGATTTTGGTTATTCAAGAAGACTTAAAGTCTACCTCAGGTCCTCTAGCACCCCCTGGCTCGCATTATTACATATTTCACCTATGATTCTTTTCCTAAAGTAAATATACAGTGTAGATTGTATTCTAAAGGGAACATGTCAACAGAAAAAATTAATTGAATTATTTGAATCTGTCCCAAAACTTTGAAAACCTATAGTCAGTGATTTTGTGTCCACATGGTGGCAGTGTACATGAGCAGTGAGCAAAATATGGACACATTGACTGCAGTGGAGTTGGGGCAGCTGAGCAGCAGGGATGAGATGAGGCAGATACAGAGTGGTGGTGATGACAGTGCCTGCCATCAAACACCATCTCAGGTGAACCCATGAGAGAGAAGTGTCTGTGGTGGGTTCAGACGTTTGTAATAACAGCAGGAAAGAGAGGATTGAACTACAGAACAGTGGCGGTTAAGACTAGTCAACTGACAAAAAGTACTTTGAATGAAACTGGGTTAAAATGCTGCAAGCTACATCATTGCTATGTGCTCACACTGATCCCTATTTGACCATTTATCCCTATTTAATTTAACAAATTACAGAGGTTTTCTTGGTGTAGTGGATGCTGATTTGTCTTAGACTAAACTACAGGAAGATGCTACATGGTTTCAGAGAATGACTAAAGAAATGCCTGATAACAGATTGTTTGCACATAGCACATGGTTAGTGGAGCACATGGTTAGTGGAGTACATGGTTAGTGGAGCACATGGTTAGTGGAGCACATGGTTAGTGGAGAACATGGTTAGTTGAGCACATGTTCCTGGACATGCATGATGTCATGACTTTGGCTTACTGTTTGGTGTCGAAGGTAAATATTGCTTGGTGGGTTTTTACAGCTTTGAAACAAATGTTCTGCAGGGAAGCTGGAGACTCGGGGGATAGTTTTCTCTCTGTCTGTCGCTGTGGGGGATATCTTTGACATATTAGTCACATATAGTCTTTTAATCCATTGTTCATATAAAAACATGGATTATAGCTGCTTTAAATATCAAGGTAACACATTTCTAAGTGATAAACTGTGAGTCACAAAAAGTCATTTGCTTCCATTATCCCTCTGCAACACAACACGCTGGGATTTAAGAATACAGTACAATCCTGTACGACAGCCAAACATTTTCAGTATATGCATATTGTATATTTATAGGGCAACAAAAAATGAGGAACTTATTAAAGGTATAGAAACATTACAAAAGGTCTGTTTATGATAATGTGTCCTGTCATTTTTGAAGCCTTTCCCTTCTTTGAAACATTCATCAAAAAGACTTTGAGCAGCTTTAAATAGAAAACATCAGCCGGTTTATGTACTTTTGACAAGCAGCGCGTTCAAAGACTTACAACCACAATGAACCAAAATAATCTTACGCTTACTTTTTTAGCAGTGACTGATGCTTTGAATCCATTCCCTACTTTTCTTTCTCTTGGCACCGTGCTGCAGCCTCCACTGCAAACGGAGACATTGATTAAGTTTACACTGGTGAAAGAGTTAAGAGCTTTTAAAAGAAAATCACTGCTCTTGTTACACATGTGAATTGAATACTAATTAGAGAATAATCGAGTGGCTTTGCAGCGAAAACATAAAGCTATGACAAATGGGAACAACTTTGATGATGATAATGATGTGAGCTCCCGAGTACACTGCCACTGCACACCGTGCAAGAGAGATAAGCTTTAGTTCAATTCGTTGGTGAGATGCTGTGTCTATAGGCAGTCCAGATAAATCACTGCTCAGACGGGCTGGTGATCAATTAGTCCCAAAACGAGGATCCCGAGGGACCCTGGCTCCACGGGATCTCTGAGCAGCTGAGTGCTCTGATTAAAAAGTGACTGATTTATGACAGTCAGCCTGATTAATGACACACACACACACACACACACACACACACACACACACACACACACACACACACACACACACACAGAAGGATATGGGTGTCCTCAGCTAAATCAATACAAGCAATTTTCCCACAGGATTTTTCTGTTGCTGCTTTGGGATGCGGAACATGTGAAAACAGGAGGAGTTTTATACATTTTGCGTGAACAAATTATTGTGTCATAGCTTTGAATTAATAAACACTACTTAGTTAAACCCCTTCCGTTGAATAACTGATGTGGGCTCTCACCATGAAGTCATTATAGCAGCATTAACTGAAATGACAGATTGTTGTGTCTAGTCATACGGAGGAGCATCCAGAGTTTCAGCGACAGTTAAAGTGCGGAGATGCAAACAAATCACTGATTGTACTGAACATCTTTCTCATCCAGTTTCCACAGATGTTTGCAATGAAAAATAAAGTAAAATAGTGTAAATTGAGAAGTTGATCCCAAGCAGGCCATTCTGTTATAGTTTGTTTTCATTGTGTTTAGTTAAAAAGATGTACTTTAGGCTTTAGGTGTTCAGCACAACATTAATTTTTTTTATCCCTCTGCTACAAAGCTGTTGACTTAAAACTAAAAGCATATAAAAGAGCCACACTGCTGCCCTGGGTGACAAATTCTTTCATTACAATCCATATGGTTTGTGTTGTTTCCTCCACCGAGGAGGTTATGTTTTCACCCGTGTGTTGGTTTAATTAATGGTTTGTCAGCAGGATTACGCAAAACTCCATATCAGATTTTTTTATGAAACTTGGTGGAAGGTCTGGACATAAACCAAGAAACAAGGCGTTGCATTTTGGCTCAGATCCAGACAAGGGAGTGGATGCAGGATTTTTTTACTCCCACTTTCTTTAACATTGCAAGACACAGGATTTTTTTTTTACATTTTCACCTTTTTCCAGGTAATAATTCATGTATGTTCATGAAAAAAATCAGACATATTTAAGGAACTAATATCTATAAGTGTGTGTAATGTGGTGCGGCTTGATTTAATTTAAGGGGGCTGATGGGCCTTGGGCACAGCTCAGCACTTTCTCAGAGCAGAGTGGCCTGGAGCGGATAATAAAAAACAATGTAGCACCAGGTTTATGTTTTAATGTTAAAGTGAAAAACCGTCTCTTCAAATCCAACCAAATGAGCCCAGATTTAAAGTGTGAAATAGCAGGAGATGGGAGGGGCTGTGCATAACAACGGGTGGCATGAATGCTGTTTCTCTTACACACTGGACCCCCTGCACTGTGAAGACTCAGGTTTTACTGTTCCAGTGCCTCAAACATGTTCAATTCTCATTAACTCAAATACTGTACAATTGATATAGTTACCTGTACTTTGCATGCATCGTTTCTCAACATTTCAGGGAAGAATATTGCACTTTTCACTCAACTTCAGTTTCTGAAGCCTATTTGTCAGTTGTGGTTATTACTTTGAAACTCATGCAGGTGCATGTTTTCAGCGGCTCTGGTTAGTTCGACCTGAGAAGAAATCTAATTGGACTCTAAGTTGAATTTAGGTGTGAATGTGTGTTTGACAAAGACACACATCTGGAGGTTTAGTTCCACACCTTCACCCACATCACTGAACCGCATGTTCACACCATGTCAAAGCCCTATGAGACAAATTGTGATTTGTGAATATGGGCTATACAAATAAAATTTGATTGATTGATGTTCAGTTACTTTCATTGTGGTCACTAAAGATCACAGTTCAGGTTTGGAATATGTTCATTAGCACCTTCTTAAATTAATTGCTTTCTACATTAGTCAATATTATTTTTTAAAGCTGGTTTAAATTGTATTAACTTATTTATCTTTGCTTTGCAAAGGACCAAACCAAAAACTCTGATATTAAGGGGGGCCTTGAGATTTAGTTACTGTTTCTGTTGTTCTCCCCTGTGTTTGTTTATTGGTTTGGTCAGATAGTATGTTTATGACAAATTTTGTTAGGTCTGTTGATTGAGTTGACATCTTGTTTTGTTAGCTTTTCTTCCAGGAGAGTTATGTTTTGGCGACCTGTCCAGGTTGTGCCTCTTGCCCAATGTGGCTGAGCTCCAGCTACTCCCATGACCCTCAAAAGGATAAGAGGTATAGATAATGGATGGAAGAATCCTAATGCAGCAACATTAGTGAAAATGCATGTGTGCAGAATATGTTTGTGCTCTAAGATTTTACAATCAAAATATATGATCACTATAATCACTATATACATGACACGTTATCAATCAAACTACAGTGTGATAAATGTTTAAAACAACACTTCAAAATGCTGCTTAAATGCATCATCGTAAAATGTATAATATTTATCAAATACAAACTTTCCTTTAGGCCTACATATGACTATATGTTTTTCTCAAGTCATAATTTGAGAGCAGGTCTTTGACAATTTTAAACTATATTTTTATTTGACTGAATATAGGCTACCTCCATCCTACATGTCCAAATCTGAACAAATCTGTCAAATATTTGGAATGTCCAGAATCCACAGGAAATGATTCACGTTGAATTCACTTTAGTCACCACGCACCAACAGAGTGATTATTTGAATAGCCCATATTCACAAATCACATTTGCCTCATAGGGCTAAACGTGATGTGACATCCTCTGCCCTTAACCCTTAATTAAAATAAATTAAAATTGAAAGTACCCATTAGTCAAAAGAGGATTTCTCTCCAAATGATGAAGCCAATGGCTGTGGTGATACTCTAATAACCTATGTGTAGGGTGTACACCGTATAATTCACACTCATTTTTTTCAGATGAATTTATCTAACAGGGGGTGTATTTGATGATTTCGCTCACATCTTTATCATCCCGTTATATCTCACGCTGAACAGAAAGTGGCTGCAAACCAAACACGAGGCAGCTGAGTGGACAAAGGAGGCTGCTGTTCAGAGCAGAGCTGGAGGCGAGCAGAGCCTGAGCCCATTGGTTTCTACGGAGGCTGTGCGCGCTATAAAAGCAGCCTGCGCGTGTGCGAGCGCAGCGTCTTGGAGAGGACTGCGCCTTCAGCCGGAGAGGAAGCGCACCACACATCACCGGACCCACACGAAGACACACGCGGCGCAGCCATGAGTGAGGTAGGTGCCTGATGGGTGATTGAATAAAAAAAAAGTTCACAGGACAGGAACAGAAGAAGACATGTGGCGACGCACAGGTATAATATCCGGTTGATCCGCTCTTAAGCGTTTGGGCACTTTGTCCAAACACGCGCAGAATTAAAGCTCGGGTGTGAAATGCAACAATGTTTGATCAAGAATGGGCTGTGGGTGGATGTTCAGAGGAGGAGATTACATATAAATCCTTCTCTGGATACCAGCATTTCCCGTATCCACCGTGTGTCAGGAGTTAGCCCAGAGAATAAGTCTAATACACACAGTTTATTTTCATCATTTTCCTGTATATGGCTACTGGACCATAACATCAAACCTGTCAGTCACCTGCTGTGTCCCAATCAGTGATTCCTTTCTGTGATGTGCTGACACATTAAGGACTGTGGTATTTTTAAGAGAGGGTGTAACAGACCATAAGTGACAAATCTCCCAAACTTCCAATGGCAAATGACAATGACAATGTGAGTGAGTCCATGAGACTTTACTACATCTCTTGTTGGTAAGTATGTTTTAATTCCAGCATGAATTACTTTGGGATGAAGCAGAGGCAGTTTTGAGCTGTGCATCATTTCACGAGGCTGAGCCATTACAACTCCAATGTGGACGACAGAGGGGATGAGTCAATACCAGAGTGGAGATTAGAAAAGACCCTGCAAGAATCTTCCCTTAAAGACGATCCACCGGCAAAGAGCACATAGTCACTGAATTATTCAAGGCTTGCTGTTAAGCCAGAAAAATAACACGAGGGCGCGCGGGCTCCACTAGGACCTTATCATGAGTTTGTTCACCCAGAGGAAGTGAGCTGACTAATATACTGTATAATCCTGCTTTTATTTTGTGTCCTGTTATACATGTCGTGCTGCCTGTGGTGGATGGTGTCCAGCTCCACACAGCTGAGCGTGGGGTCAACTCCTGGAGCTTATAATATAGTTGCAGAAGATGTTCCAGATTAAAATGAATATTATTTATTTGAAGAACGAGATTTTGTTCCCTGATCAGAGCTGCCTCAACATCTAAACTGCTGTGAACCCCCTCTGCCTCGTCGGTCATTATGAATCTTTTATTGCAGACTGTCTTTTTGTTCAGTGTCACACGGCGCAGTCGTAGCTGATCTTCTTCTCTACCCTCTACAGCGGAGCTGGAGTCTTATAAATAAGACATTGCACAGAGAAAAACCCAGGAAATGAACTTGCATCTCATGTCAGTTATGGATTCATGAACCTATAAAGAGTTGTTGCTCTGAATGAATAATTTAATAATAATAATTTAAAAAAATCAACAACAGGCTCAATCTACTCCAGTGCTCTTCATTGACTGTTCAGATCCACACGGTTGTTTTAATGGTGCCCTGGTGCTCATCAGGATTATTGGCACTCCAGTGCAATTTTTCTACGCCAAAGAGAGAAATCCTGCTTAATTATATTTCATTTCCTGCTGTCAAACCCCATCTTAGGGTCTCCATCATATGAAAATACAGTCTTAATTCTCTAGAGACACTTAAATATTGATAATATCATCGCAGGTAAAGTACCGGCAGTATATAATTGTAACTGCACTAACAGCTGTCCACTAAATCCAAACTGCTTGACTGACATATATAGCCCTGCTATGATTTACTAACATATTTAAAATAAAATCCCACAAATTAGCCAACATTGTAGTTGCATGGATTGGGAGCATTTTGAAAATCGATATAATTAATTACACTGTGCTTTGATTAATGTGAAGAAGTGAGGCCATAACTGGTAAGACATGCCGCTGAGTCATCTCTGGTAGGATCCATAAACGTCAGGCAGTTTGAGGCTCCTGCTGTGAAAGTAGCTTAAATGGGTTGCCTGTCTCCATAGTAATGAACAATGCAGCGTTTCCAGGCTGCACTACCCGGCCAATCATGCACCTAGAAATAACAGTACCAGTATGTCACTATTTATTCTACATGTTTTGAATCACCTTAAATGATTTGTCAAATCTGCTCATTCCTATTTATTCCTATCTGATTTTCAGATACTGCATCTGTACAACCTTACAGTTCAGTGACACCTTCTTGTGCTACTTCTAATCAATCCAAATCGTGTAATCCAGTAGTCATCGATGTAATGAAGGCGTCCGTTTGAGTCATTGTGTTCTTTTGATATTTTTGGGGCTTTTATATGTTAAAAAAAGCATATTTTTCTATCCAGCTGGTGTAAAGAGTTGTGTGTCGCCCCCTGTGATTAGTGGCTGCTATAATGATATGTTGTTTGTCTCACATGATGATCTGGAGACTTATTCCTCCTCGATTTTGAGCCTCAGGTTGTTCAACAAAACTTTAATTAGATGGCACTCAGTGGAGAGACTGCAGCCAACTGTGTGCAGCTGCCAAGATATGTCAGTTCCACTGCAGTGGTTTTCAGTAAAAGAGTGATTTTTTTTCTGTACCCAATTACCAGTTAGTTTCTCACCAGGAGATGCACCTACATAGCACCCTGGTGGATCAGGGGGGTAAAGGTACTCATCATGGGACTGTTGTTTGTCATGCATCATCTCTTTACTGTCGGTCTGTGTTCTAGTAAAACTGTCCAATGGATTCAGTGTCACACGTAGAAGCTACAGTTTACAGAGTATGTTGAAAGGAGGCAAGTGGAGGAAAGGGGCTTGGTCAAGTTAAATAATGCTCGTGGTCAAAACAAGAATCATATCTGCCTCAACGACCTCAGACGAAGTGTGCGATTTCTGAATTCAATTTAGAGTTTAAACTTTAATCAGCTTCTTTGCTCTGCCGGGCGGCGAAGATGTCACTGTCGGTCAGTTGTGCTCAGATCACTTTGGTCACATGGAGTGTGAGCAGCAGCAGCAGCAGCAGCAGCAGCAGCAGTGCAGCCTGTGGGAGCCACTGGCAGGGCTTTTAGACTCACACTGTATCTAGACTGCATGTTTTTTAAAGTCTATCTGCTGACTAATTCAAGAGATCAGAGGCTAGTTTACATGAACGCAGAGCTTCAATAGCAAGTGTTAGGTCAGGTTAAATCGATCTTGTTCGGAAAGGCTGAGTTTAGAGAGTAACAGAGAATATGTTACAGTATAATTGTGAATTATCACTGCTTGGTTCTCATGTTCGTTGGTTTGACCATAAAGTTATTGTATCTCCCTCTGAGATTCGAGAACACGGCGACATCTTCAGGCCATCACACAGACTTTAAACAAGTCGACAGTTTAACCAGATTTATTCAACCAGTCTGTTTGGAGGGAGGGGGGTGAAAATGTCACAAATAATTACCTCCGCCAAAGGAGGTTGTGTTTTCGCTTTGTTTGTTAGTTTGCAGCAATAAAAACTACCGGACAGATTACAATAAAACGTAACTAAACTGTGTGTGACAGGTACGCAGACTGAAGAGTGAAAGACAAGTTCTCATGTGATAGAGAGAACTGCATTGCATGCCCCTTCATGTACACACACGACTGCAGCTGTAACAGAGGTGAAAACTGCGGATGCTAGCGTCAGCGTGCGGGCGAGCACATGGCAAACAGCGCTGCACACAGCTATATAATGCAGCGACCGAACAAAACACACAGTTCTCTTATGATATTTTGAAAAGTGTAAAAAAGGTTAAGGACAAATTAGGATATGGGTGCCGCCACCGTCAAGGTATTTATGGGAAACACTGCTTTGACGTGGCGAGATAGGACATTATCCTTGGAGGAGGTATTGCTCTCAGAGTTACCTTCTAGTTCCTTATTGTACAGGGAACCGTGTGCACAACTACTGTATTACATGTAGAGAGTCAGTCGACTGTGATGGATGTTAAAGAAACACAGTGACAGCTCACGTTTCATACATTTCCACAAATCATCACTTGATTCAGTGTTGTGATGTAAAATCCTAAACAACAGGAAGATGTCCACAAATCCAAAAATAAGACCAAGTTGTCAAAAACTGACATGATCTCTTAATTTTCTCACATCTGACATAGATTTTGTCATTCCCTTTGTCGTTCCATTAGTGTAACTGAGGAGTATTGATGAAAGCTGCCAAAAGCTGATGCACACAACACTTAGGACATGAGTGGAAATATGAATTTCCTGTGCGATCGCTGTAGTTCTGCAGGCTAACTGTAGCACATTGTGCTTCAAGTGCTGATTTTACATTAGAGTTTGCAGAATTCCACTGGCCTTCAGGATGGTGGTTGTGGTGGGAATAAGCATTTAATCCCCTGGTGAGGAAATAAACAATTACACTGAATGATCGAATCAATGCTCAATGGAGTTTCAAGGCATATTGAACACAAACAAAGTTACAGTGTTTCTATTTGGCCAAATAGGGACAGAGCTCTTACAGCCACGGCAGGCTCAAGAGTCTGACAAATGTCTCTGATGACAAGCTGGCTTTTATACACAAAGTTTGGAACACACAGCTGTCCTCAGTCACGTTGCTATTGATTCGTGATCACGCGTCCTGCAACCTGCTGCATAGTGATATTGATCTCTCTTTCCTAAGTGCACAGACACTGTGTATTTGATCCAACAGTTCACCGGTTCATCCAGTTCATAGTACACAAACATTTCCTTGGTAGTACACTTATGCAAGCATTCCTAGTAGAGCATAATGCTGATTCAACTACTTCAACTGAAATCGGGAGCATATTCAGGTCGAACAGTTAGATCTAAACATTTTCATTGCAGTGGTTTTTATGGTGATGTATTGATTGCCTTTTTTTGGTGAGGGGGGGGGGGTATGAATAATTAAATGGCAATTCCTCACTCATCTGTATAAAATCTGTTTGAGAGTGTAATTATTGAAAGACTGCCATAAGCAGTATTAAAGGAGATGTCATAGACGACCTGCCCTTCAATCAATGCATCAACATGTAAGTGGTCTCTGGCTGTGTTCACCTACCTCGTATTTTAATTACAGTGAGAGTGGTGGCTACTTGGCAAAGCCATTTGTTTCATCATCCAAAGTGGACCAGAGCCCTTTTTATCAAATTAATGAGATAAGAGTGTTAAAAGTTGCTGATCGATGTAAAAAGGAGCTGACATGGGAGAAAAGTGGTTGGAGAAGGATTTTCTTTAAAACTCCATTTTGCTGACTTCCAACTGATAAAGTGATTGAGACTGAACTAAAGTGGTGATTTGAAACAAAAAGCTTGCAAATTTGGAGGAAAACCTTCCAGGACAATTTGAAATGTGTTGATATAATATGAAGTATGATTTTTTTCTCCTACCTTTTGACCTGAAATATAAACCCATTTTAATCTGCGACTCTCTGTGATTTGTCATGAGACATGTTGACTGACCTTAATCCCACTTTAAACAATGAGCAGAGATTACACTGAAATAATCTGTAATCCATCTAAACTGACAACAGGCTTTGGTGGAGCCTTCACTCGCCATAACCCGGCCTCCGGGGGTAATCCTGGCTTTTGCAGAGGGAAAATGACAAACATCAGTGAGAGAAGAGTGGGGATGCGAATGGTCGACGCAGGAGAAAAAATAGAGCAGATTACGATAAAACTGCCCAGAACCTCACCCCAAGGCTCTTGTACATCATTTCTGAGGAATTGCATATACGTGTAATCCCACAGACAGAAAGCTGTTGACATTAAACACTTGAGACCACCACCTGTTTCCAGTCTGCAATGTTAATTTAGCCTAAAAGTGATAGAAACCCACAACATCATCCCTGTGTGCCTTGTTAACCATTCACCTTTGCTTTTCTCTCTGGTTTACATTGAGGATTAGAACAATAAATCCCAAACTTTTTTAAAATCGACTGTATTAAATAAAATCTTCCAGTCACAGCCTCGGATGTCCCGGGATTTACCCCACCACCTCCCCTGTCTCCAGCTGCTGTGGTCGCCTGGAACTGACACAAACAATGAAGTCACAGCGAGACAGATAATTAAAGCAGAGATCCAACAGTAGCAACACATGACGCTGAGGATGTGACTAAAAATATCTCCTCATCAATTATTCATATATTTATTTAGCTTGAGACACAATGAAGTTTTTGTTTTTGTCACTGACATTTTTCACCACACCACTCAGTCAGTCAGTGATAGCGCTCTCTTCAATCAGAACACTCTCTGTGGTTGGTGTCTTTTTGTACCTGAAGAACAGGATGGAACCTGAACTCAAATTCTGCAGACAGTTAACAAAGCCGTAAAAGTGTTGCTTATTCCCCTTTTTAATTATCCCTTCAGCGATGTGTTTACAGTTGCTTTTAGAAAGAGAGAGGACTTTACAGTTAATGTATTCTGCTGCTGTGGCCCATACTCTGCCTAATGCATGCTAATGTACTTTGCTAACTCCATGCTGCTATGCCATTAGTTTTAGTTGAACGACTCCAGCTGGACGACAAAATGTACCCACCTCATTCTGTAATGATGCTGTTCAACAGCCAAGAACTTGCCACCGGGTGTATATGGAATAGTCTGATGAGATTTAAAAGGGCGTATTGCTCAAATTGCCAAAAGAACAACAGTGCCAATGACAAAACAACATCAAATCTCACTTAGTGGTATCTATACATGCAGATGGTTGTGGTTTTATATATCTCATAGATTACTACCTCCAGTGTGAGGATGAATGGAACTAACAACCGAGCATCTCTTTTCTGAAACAGTGCTTCTGGATACCAGAGCTCACTGGTTCATTGTGATTCCAGAAGTTTTCTGGTCCAATGACCCTTTCCGCAGGGAGACATCCTTTGTCTGTAACCAGCTTTCGCACATGCACTGGGCCTGAAATTATCCAGAGGGGCTGTGTGTGTGAACGCAAAATGGTTTTCCTGCCAGCCCCTAAGTAAAAACATAGGTTCTCTGGAGGATTCAGGGGGAGTAAGTGTGCCTGGTGATGACAAATGCAAAAAACCCACAACAAAGAGAATACAAATATCTTCAGGAGCCATAAGAGTAGAAGACGATGACAATTTGGAAAGACAAAAAGAGATTCGGGAGTGTCTGGTGATAAGTTGTGCTGTAAACAAAGACACGTGATCTCTGGGGCAGAATAAATACTTTGGTCAACCTGACCCAGATAATCTCCTGCTGTGTTTTTCATATGTGAAAGGCAAACTCTGGAGAAAGGATCACATAACCAACCATCCTCTAACTTTATTAATATTATTACTTCTAAAGTATGGTGAAAGTTCTCCAAATATTTTCCTGAAGAGCAAGTAATTAATCTGAGTTTGTTGTCATTGTTTCTTGTATTATTGACAGAAGTAGTATGTGACAGAAGTGTTTTTCTCTTTGCTGTGGACAGCTAATGAGCTGGAAACTGAAGAGGGTCTTAGAAATGCAGAACAATGGAAAGAAGCTAAACTCAAAGTCTTCACTAATTAATCATCAGACACACTGCGGAGCTAGTTGCCAGTGAGGTGGTACAATGTGCTCACTGACAGCTGATACTGTGCTGGAGAAAGTAGAGATGCACTGACGACACTTTTTGCAAAACCCAAGTTGAATCGTCGTCTTTTCAACTAGTTTTACTTCAGAAAGTTACGACAGCAGCTTTATCTTTTGTCACATCAATTTCAGGATAAACAGGAACCAGAAATACCATGTTCATGGTAGACAGTAATCTACCAGAGGGATGACACTGCATGCATGTGATTGCACCACCGTCAGATGATATGTTTTGTTGTGGCAAAGGCTTGGCCTGGATCAATTTTGTGCAAAAAAGCGGCCAACAGTTTGCTCTGCTGTTCGGTCGTCTGACCTGCTCCAATTTACCTACTAATTCCACAAACGTCTGTCTGCCTGTCGAACACATATCTTGCAAACCATTCATCTTATTGACTTCATACTTGGCATGTGCATTCTTAGTGTTCCAGGGAGGTGCAATGTTGGATTTGGTGCGATCTGGACACATGATGCTCTGCGACATTCTTGCGTAAACAACAGCAGTGGTCTGCAACTGGTAGCCTGAGGCCAATGATATCTGTCCCACCAAATCATTTAAAAAAAATCTGATTATTAGATTTTTATTTTGGACTGACACAGACATTCAGGGTTGCTGCGAGTGCTGATCTCCATCATGGCAGCAACATTCATTCCTCATTAGCAAGTTGTCTTCAAAGGAAAAGCATGACGTTCATTTTATTACATTTAAAGTGTCTTTAAACCCCAGCGCAGAGACAGAACACAGAGCATGGGTTGATGACCGCATCCTCCTCCTGAGAAGGAAACAAAGGTGGTTGGAAACCATACATTATTGTGAACAGTGAACGGTGTGATACATGTGGCGGAGCTGGAGCAGTCTCCAGGGCTGAGGGGTGTTTGGGAAGAAGGATAAAGTGTACCCCCTTAGAGAACCTGTCAACAATGGTTAGTATGGTTGTGTTACCTGCCGATGGGGGGAGACCAGTGACGAAATCCACAGCGATATGGGACCATGGACCACTGGGGATTGTTGATGGTCGAAGGAGTCCAGAGGGAGGTCGGTGGGAGACCTTTCCACGGGTGCAGACCGAGCAGGCGGGGACGGAGGACTGAGTGTCCTGGGCGATGCTAGGCCACCAGAAGTGTCGTCTGGTGAATTCCAGGATGCGTTAGCTTGGAAGCATGCCCCCAAAGGAGCACTTAGGATCGGAGGGGGACAGGGACATAGAGGCGGTTAGGAGGACTGTTACCTGGGCCGGTATCTTTCTACTGTGCCTCCTTAACCCGGAACTCCACCTCCCAGAAGGCAGCTGTCACAATGCACGAAGGAGGGAGGATGGACTCTGGAGGTTTGCTGGAGTTCTCAGGGGCCGAGAGGGCATCAGGTTTCTGGTTGCGGGAACCAGGTCTGTAGGTTAGAGAAAAATTAAACCTCCACAAGAAAAGAGCCCACCTAGCTAGGGTTTAATCTTTTAGCTGACTGAAGATAAGCCAGGTTCTTGTGGTCAGTCCACACAATGAAAGGATGCTCTGCCCCCTCCAACCAGTTCCGCCACTCCTCCAGAGCCAGCACCACCGCAACTAGCTCCCAGTTACCCACATCATAATTGTTGTTCAGCTTGAGATAGGCGTTGAGAAAAAAAAAGCACAGGGGTATAACTTGCTATCCCCCGGAGAGCGTTGGGAGAGGATGGCCCCCACCCCAGTGTCCGAGGCATCAACCTCCACCATGGACTGTTGAGAAGGGTCTGGGTGAACAAGAACTGGAGCGGTGGAGAACAGAGTTTTAAGTCTCTTGAAAGCTTTGTCAGCATCAGGAGACCAGGTGAAAGGAACTGTAGATGAG
Organism: Hippoglossus stenolepis; assembly: GCF_022539355.2. Lineage (NCBI taxonomy): Eukaryota > Metazoa > Chordata > Actinopteri > Pleuronectiformes > Pleuronectidae > Hippoglossus > Hippoglossus stenolepis. The sequence goes on along the minus strand of NC_061497.1, from coordinate 3,915,935 downwards.
ATGAGTACTGTAAGGGGTGTGGCTACCTTACTGTACTCCATGAAGTCTGCAATTCCCAGTAAGCATTGTAGATGTTTCCGGGTCTTGGGAATAGGCCACTCCATCACCACCTGCAAAACGGCAGGGGAATTGGTGAGGCCGAACGGCATCACCCGTTACTCAAAGTGTCCCGGGGGGGTGTTGAGAGCCGTTTTCCACTCATTGCCCTCTTTAATCCGAACCAGGTGATAAGCGTTGTGGAGGTCTAATTTGGTGAAGATGGAGGCTTCGTGAAGGGGTCCAAAACCTGAATCACTCAGGGGAAGTGGATAATTGTTTTTTAACTTGTTTGATACTGTTTAGGGCTCGAAAGTCAATACAGGGTCGCAGAGAGCCATCCTTCTTTTTAACAAAAAAGAATTCTGCTCCTACTTCCTTTTCAGGTTAAGTCATGGAGGAAAGCAGTGGATGATCTTAGCCAGGTGTCTGCCATCTAAGGCATTAACCTCTATGGGTTCAGGAAGTGGGGCGAGAGGGATGTTGCTCTGTGATACCAGATTTGAGTCCATGAAGTTTTCAATGGCACCTGAATCAACCAGGGCCTTGAGGGTAAGAGAGAGAATTAGTTATTAGCTTGGCGTCTAGCAGAGTTCGGGATGGGGCTCTGCTGGTGGAGGATTGTGTCTGGCTCAACAGGGTGCCTCCTCTGCCTGATGAGCCTAATCTTTGGGCCGATTAGAGCACTGGACGAGGGTGTGGCCAGGCTGGCCGTAGAAGAGCCAAAGCCTCTCTCTAAATCTCCGTTGATGTTCTGCTGCAGTGAGCCGAGTCTAAAGAATAAATCTATCTAAGGATTCTGTATTATCTTGACCGCTAATTCATCCTTACGCTCTGTCAAGCAAGCACATCCCAGCTGCTCTCAGCGGCCAGAATGCGGAACTGGACTGCATAATTGGCGACTGAACTTGTACCCTGTCGGAGCGAAAGCAAGCAACTGCCTCCTTGCCTCTAACTGGGTGGTCAAAAACCTTCTTCATATCAGCTTGAAATTGATTGAAGGATAAATTGAAACACGAATCTCGGAGTTGTGTTAACAAGTCTCCGACTCAGTTCACAGAGTCCCCTAATCCTTTAAGGGTCTGGTCATGTTGTCCCAACAGGTTTCCCTGCACCTTGATGGCATGGCGGAGTACGTCTGACTCTGCGGGGTCCATAGCTGGCCAGTTCATTCTGTTACGTTTAAAGTGTCTTTAAACCTCAGCGCAGAGACAGAACACAGAGCACGAGGCAGTATGGAAAGTTTAAGGGTGTCTATTAATCCAATAAAGCTGGATCGTGGATGCGGTTTAGATGATGGAGGGCGAAGGATATTTCTCCGTGATGTCGCCAGCGAGGAGGGAAAGCAGGAGGACCGGAGGGTAGAGTTCTGGGGGAACAAGGAGAAGCACAGTAAGTACAAGATAAAGCTACACGAGAGAATTATGATTTGATTACACAAAACAGAGCGGCCGAGAACATGAGACTACCACTGTAGTGACTTGGACGAACTGGCGATGACTGAGAGAACAACCAGGGTAGATATCCTGCCGATGATCAGCGAATGAGCTGCAGGTGAGGTGGTGAGCTGTCCCTGGCCACGCCTCCGCAGAGTCATCAGAGGGAGACGGTACACACCTGCGGAGGGGAGACAAAACAAGGGAAGGGGAAAAACAATAGGGGGCACAGTGGATTAAAGAGGAGCTGTGACACTTTATATTGAGCTGAATTAGACATCTTTTATTTTGTCGATTGCTTAACAGACCTCGTTCAGTAAATAATTATTAACTTAAATAAGCCACACATGTGAACAGTAATAAACAGCCCAAAAAAGCGAATTCTGCTTAATCTTATGAAAAACTTTGACTATAAAATCATTGCAGATAAACCAGGTAGGACAAGCACAAAGTTTTCTAACTGCACTTTGCACCATAGACTGTTTAGAAAAAGCTCCAGCACACTAATGACAAGGTATAATTCTGAAGTAACTCTGGAGCATTAACACAGGCCAAGAGAACAGCCCATTCCAAACAGGCACTGCACTAGTTCAAATAAACGAGAGGGTAAGAATTTGAACCAGTTCTTATTTTAACCAGTGTTTTATCACTTATTGAGAAAAACTTCTGTTTAAACTTGGTTGTACCTGCACTTCCTCCACAGAACATTACACCAGCCAAGAAACTCAAGCTGTAGTTTATATTGACAAGCTGTAAACCTTCTTTTAAATAAGCCAATTAGCTTTATAAGAAAGAGAGAGTCGTTTTAATTACAATGTACAGTGTGGACCGCGGTGACTGCCTGCAGCGCTGCAGAACGCTGCTCGTTCGGTCAATCATCCCTCAGCGGTGTCACTCTTCCACGCTGTCATCCCTGTTTCCAGTCTGGTGGTGGGGAAGCTGCTGAGGAATTGTAATGGTGCTGGGATGAGCTGTCTCTGACCTAGTTTTGCTGTCTCCTCGTTAAATTGTTAATAGATCCCGAGTGCAGCATGGAGCCTCTCTGTGGAGCCTGAGCTGCCATAAGTACCAAAAATAGCCCACCACACACTGGGAAGGTAATTTATTTATTTTACCAATTCCCTCCACGCCGACCACTATCATACCAGTGTTGTGTTTTACCAACTCATGTTGGAGCATCACACAGATTTTAAAGGTTCAGTGTGTAATATTTAGCTGATAGGGACCTATTGGCAGATATTGAACATAAAATAATAATCGTAGTGATATTTTCACTAGTGTGTAATCATCTAAATTGAATGAATTGTTGTTTTCTTTAAACTAGAATCAACCCTTTATATTCAAATACTTTATATTTACATCAGGAGCGGGTCCTCTCTTCGGAGGCCACCATGTTTTTTACAGTAGACTGTCCATACTGGACAAACTAAACACCTTTGAGTTTTTATGACAACTGAAGTCTACCACAGGTTCTCTTTCATGTTTGGAATGGGAGGGTGAGGTGAGAGTTGTTCAGCTGCAACATGCAACTTCACCACTTGATGTTTCTAAATTCTACACACTGAACCTTTAAGAAACCAGTAGTACAACTCATTCTGCCTGTTAGAGCCTTTGTAAAAATCTATCTGCTACAGTGACAGCTGTATATCATTTATTTGTATGGATACACTCTGCACCAGTAGCACTCCAAGTAGCCCTGACTCTGCTCTGATTAAATCAGAAACAGGAAAGTTACAAATCTAATGAGACGGACACGAGTATTTAAATTAAATATTCACACCAAAAAGGTTTTGTCTATTTCAACTTACCTCAGTGCAAAACATCACTGAAGATCGCACTGTATGTTTTTTTTCCTTATCTTTATTCTAGAGGCTGGTCTTTCAGTTCACGAGCAAAACGTATTAACTTCACGTCCAGATTTTGTAATGCTCTCACTCAAAATGTTCATGCCGCGTGAAGCGTCGGCTCTCGGTGGGACAGTTGTACTTGTCAACACTACAACTGGCATTATGTTGGTAAGGGAATTTGTTGCACAAAGAAATCCAAGTGCACAGGAAATTCTGAGAGCAGAGGAGAAATCTGAGATTAGACGTTTTACGTGCACAAAGAAGCAGCGTGAGCGTGAGGAGAAGAGCTGAAGCTGGAGCGCTGGAAAATAAAACACAACCAGTGTTTATTTGATTGCGAGCGCAGGGTTTTGAGTGAAATCACTTTCAGCACTGAAGTTCAAATGCAGCAAAAACAATTAAACAGCATTTTAAGACTGAATCACCTTTTTTCTGTTAGAGTATAACCTTTGAATCTGGATAATGATAAAGGTTGTGTCATTAGTTATTATGTTCTGAATCAGGGTCATGTCACATGGAATTTAAGGAGTGATAATGATATTTTGGACAAATGGCTGTTTATGACAGTTAATAAATATATATATATATATATGAGTATGGTACACTGGTACACTGTGGCTGATACTGAAATCAGTGGATTCTGATCCAGAACAAAAAAACAAATTCTATGTTTTGTACATTGTCAGTCAACCAGAGCACACAGACCCATGTGGCACACACACTTGTACAGAAGGTCGTCATCATTAGCGACATAATTATCAACATTGCTATCCATTTGTTAAGCTCCCTCTGTCTTCAGCATATGGTAGTAGAAGCCGGCTCCTCCTCTGGGAGAGTGACAACGCGGCATCTCTGCCCAAGCTGCACACAACACGTTCAAACACCAGCCAGCGACACTGTGCTGGTTCACTTTAGCTCGCCATGTTGTTGGCACTGAAGGCGTGGGAGACTCGTGATCTCCTCTCAGCTTCCCAATGAGGAGCTGTCCTGTTTGGCAGGACTGAGGGAGTGTCTGTCCACGTTTGTGTGTGTTTGTCCATCAGCCTGGAGTAAATCAACGAGTATAGTCACTATTAGAGTGAGTGCAGATAGTAAAGTGATCTACTCAGTGAGCTCGGCTCAGGAGAAGGGAACAATTCAAAGCATAATAAAGCAGGATTAAGGCTGTTGTCGCGACTGACATATACGTTTAAACATATAGAACCAGCAGCAACAATTTAAATATCTCAGCAAATATTTGATGCAGAGGATGAAGGAGAATGATTCTGATTATCTTTAATGTAGCACCAATTCAGGTCAAAGTCTTTTTCTACTTATATTTAAGGCCTTAAGATGCCCTGACCTTTTGTATCATGGCACCAATAGTTGTGGTTTTCTGTGAAATGTCTGAATAACTATTGAATGTAAAACCATGAAATGTGATACCGATTTTGACTCCTTGACTTTTCATTTACCGTCATGATCAATTCAGATTTTTATTTTTTCCAACTAGTGTTGTGCCTTTTCTCAACCTGCCTGTTTAGAATGGGCTGTTTGCTTTGCCTGTGATGATGATGGTGGCAGTTTTCTTTCTGAAACTGTAAAAGTGACCTGCAGTAATTAAGCTGCTGCAAATAAAGACTTGATTAGATAGATAGATAGATAGATAGATAGATAGATAGATGGATGGATGGATGGATGGATGGATAGATGATGGATGGATGGATGGATGGATGGATCGATAGATGGATAGATATTTGCTAACATATGTAACTAAGATGAGCTGCTGCTGTATAGACTCTTAAGATGATTTCAGACAGCGAGTGGTTCCTGCCATGGCGGCTGCCTGGCAACTGGCAACATCACCACGGACACCGTTAAACACAGAGGATTGTTTCTTAATATCAGTAAAAAGGAAATAATCACTGATATGACATCATTAATAAATGGCAACATCCGTTTGCTGTTTATGGTCCCATACCAAATAATCAGACTGATGTTTGGGCTGATGTTGCTGCAAAACCGTTTCTCTTCACTGATGTGTATTTTCTGTTTCGTCCTTCAGAGAACTCAGATAGACTAAAATCAGCTTCTTGTTTCCCTCACTGGTTTCTGTTGTTGCCATGGTCACATGGCGAGCTGCAGTGGCGAAGCTGAAAAAGTTGTATCATTATAAACCCCTAAGAGACGTTCAAATTCATAGGAGCGGAGACTGCCCTCCCTATAATTGCTGCTGCCACCGACCTTGGCTGTGTCTGAAAGAGGCTTTTTCTCTTTGAATGTCTTGTTTTATTCAGAATAGCTTCACCGAGCATGTTCAGCTCTTTAGTTGTGATATATACTGTGGCTTTGATGCTGGAGAGAATCTTATACTGGTAATACGAAGACGGTAATATCACAGAAGCAGGATTTTAATTTGAAACCTCACAGGAAAAGCTGGTATAGAGAGGAAAGGAATATTCACAAAACAAGTACACACTGTGGTGACCTCAGATGACAAGAGGTTAATCATTTTGGGGAGGAGCTCCGCCATTGTTGGGACTGTTTGTCTGCAGTGGCACCCATTGGTCTAAGAGGGGGGAAATGTGAGATGGTCAATGTGTGTACGTACTAACTGACAACACTAAATCACCTCCTCATTAATACCCATTCAATTACTGAGAAAGTCATGGAGTTCAGCATTCACAATCTGATAACTGGATTGTAAACAATAGGCTTCCAATAACCATACCTGCATGTGTAGTTTTGCACTTATCCCTACAAACAAATTGTGCATCTGCAATTCTATTTTGACCAATCACGTTTGATCAGGGATTGTTTGTCCCCAGGTAAACAGAATAGGGTTTGACTCCTCCTCAACAACTGTGGCCCACTCAATAAGCTGATACAGTGTTGGTCATTTTAATAAAATGCAGCTTTAAGACATGGATATTTCTGGAAAGTCATTACATCACACTTCTTTTTGCTGCGTGTGAGCCCAGCAGGTTTCTACCAGCTCTTCCAAAGCCTAGATTAACAGTATAAGATCCCAGTTGGCTGCTCCCAAATGTAGATTAGAAAGAGTCCTCTGTCACCAGAGTTACACAGCGACCTGCCTGAGACTTAGCCATGGCTTATATCATCTTTTATATCACATGTTTAAAGGCTTGGTTTGTGTTCAGATTGTATCTAGATAAGATTTTAACATGATTCCATTTACACCTTGACTCCAGTGTCCACATTAAAATCTGATAAAGATCTGATCATCGTCCAACTCTTATTACATCCCTCTCTTGTTTGTCCATCTCCAAAAAAGACAATAAAATAATAATCCAGTAAGAATAAGGACGATGGTAGCCATTAATGACACTTTGTTATTGTGTTTTTTTGCTTTGCGATTGGTCTCATCTTCACTCCTTCCAATGTGTCCTGAATAACAGTCCTCTCCTCAGTCCTAAGCGGGGGTGGATCCAGGGGCGGGGCCACAGGGCCCTGGCCCCAGCTGAAATCCCCTACCCGCCACTGGTCCTGAGGACCGAGTAAAGGACGGCCTCCTGTGTTACCGGCTGCCTGGCTGCTGTTACCTTGCTGGTTTGGAGCAGTTGTGTGTGATTATTATTTCCCCCCATGTAGTTGTTGTATTCTGATTGACAACGTATTTGCATTTACACTGTTCATTGTGTCCCTGACCATATCTGGAGGTAGTGTGGCTGATCAGACTGTAATCTGTCCTCAGTCTTGGGTCCAATTACACCTGTACTTTATATATATAAAACTGCCAGTGATGTTATTATGCTTCTTGTGTAAAACATTCTGGGATTTCGAAAAAGTGCTATAAACTTTCTTCCTCTTCTCCTTCTTCTTTTCTTCTGCCTTTCTAATCATATCTCACCAAAGCGCCAGTGGCACCTGCCCATGTTAATCATCATGATAGCAGGCTCCACAGCATGTTGTCCCTCGCCAGCGTCTGTCTGTGTTTCCTCACAATGAGACGGAGATGGCTTGATGTCAAGGTCACAGCGGACAGGTGTGCAGGTTAATGAAAAGTGGACAGCCACACACTAGAGAGAGGAATTCAGCTCTTTAACCTGATCTCACTTAGGGAAAGACGCCTGTGCCAAATCATCCATACTGAGTCTGTGCAGGCAGCAGACAAGAGACAATATCCTCCAGTAATCTGCTAATTTAGATCGGTAACACAGAGTTCGTTTAGTATAGTTGACATCATTTTGTCTGGGTTTTCTTGTGTTTGCAGCTCACCCCTTGAAGGTTACAGTGAAACAGCAGTTAGGGCATTTTAAGCTCCAAGTATCTCCAAGAAGAAAGATTTGATCAAAGCCTTTAATTGGATTATTGACAATGGGAGCGTTACTATTTGGCTCAATGTATAATTGATGTTACATAGACAAATGTCTAGGAACAGGGCGAGGGTGGAGTAAAGCCTCTACACGTCAACCAAGCACCTACGGCTGCAGTGGCGGAGGCAGGAGCTCATTCTCAATGATATCAGAGTCAATTGCTGACTGTGCTGCAGACCCGATCGCTGTGGCTGAAGAGAGGTTTTGCATCTCCAGTTCATCTGTCCAGTCGATAAGGTTGCTCTTCAGTTGGCCAGCGTTCTCCGTCACACACCCCTGCCTTTCCTTAAGCTCCTTTAGCTGGACTAGCCGTGTGTGGACCTGACTGAGAGCTGCGCTGCCTGAGGAGGAGGAGGAGGAGGAAGCTCCGTTGGTCTTTGGCCAGTGGGGGGGGGGCGCCTGGCCTGACATGTAGAGCTCAAACTGCTCAGAGCTCAGGTTCAGAGACTGAGCATCCAGTTTCTCAATGAAGGCCACCACACAGCATAGTGTAGTGAAGTAGTAATCATCCTCTCCGGACATGAGCTTCCTGGAGTTGCCGAAGCGGATGATGTATTGGATGCTGGACATGAGTCGTGGAGGGTTTGTTTTTAGCACGATGTAGATGAGTGTCGGGAGGAAGTCGTCCGCAGACACAGTCTTATTCGTTTTGGCTTTGATGGCATTAAAGACGTGCTTGCTGCAGCTAGTCCTGCACCGCAGTTTGTCTTTGGGCACTTGCTTCAACTCCATTTCACTCAAATCTATGATGGCTTTGGATACGTAGTCAGAAACCTCAGGGATCTCCTCATCCAGTGGAGAGCACAGCATCTCAGTGGTGACCCAGTGCAAGTCTTTGATTCTCTTCTGAATGGCCAGATCCTTTTTCTCATCGTCTGTGGTTTCAGGACAGAACACATACCTGTAGAGACGGGTCATCACGTACTTCTCTACATCATCCATAACGTCCTGTGCATGATCTGACGAACAATTGACCTCGAGGTGCTCTGACAGGTGCTGGTAGAAGTCTTGCACACACTCTGACATCTCATCAGCACCCATGTTCCACTTACCGACCATGCTCTCAGTGAAAGCCTGGCAGTGTTTGAAGATCTTCCTGCCAGACCTCATGGGCTTGAAAATATCAATGAGCTTTTGAATAAAGAGGTCATAAAAATAGATAAAAGATTTTGACTTATACATTCATAGGGATAATGAGTAATGTTACTGTCGCTCCAGCTCATGTCTACTAAAGACAAAACTTCAATGTAATGGAAGTTTTTGTAATGTGGCACACCTTTAAAGTAATGCGGATATTATTAGATGACACAACCTCAACCTCAACGACAACTTGAGTACAATCATTGTAAAATGTAACAACTTATTAAACATCTTCAAACCAATGCAATCATAGGAATTACTATTGTTATTGATAGACAAAGCTTCAAAGGAAGACAATTTATATCTTAGATAGGTGTATTCCTTTGACGTTTTGTCTATTTTGAAGTTGGAAGGTGTATACATTTTCTGGGATTATAACTCCAAAACCAAGCTTCAAAATTCTGACCCAGAACAAGAAGTTTTACTGACTTTTCCACCTGTGAACACTGTAATAATGGTGTGGTTTGCAGGGCAGGGAATTCATACAGTGCATATTGTAATACAATCTTACACACAGACATTTCTTAATGCAGCACACACATGCAGCTTGTGATGGAAGTTTTTCTGGAAGCTGGTGAAAGGAGAACTCAGAAAGCAGCTGGTGTCTTATGCAGAGCTCTACGACCTCTACCAGTGCCTCACAGCAGACGTTTTAGCCTAAACAGAATTTTTTATGATTAATGTGCGCACATTTAGAATATTCATACTATTTTCTATACTTGATTGTGCATTAATTCTGGATAAAAACAGTTAAGTTAAAAGTTACAAAATGAAGTTCCTTCCTTGTGACTTTTTCTTTTTTTTTCTTGTCACAGTCAGAGACAAAAATACTCACACTTAGGATACCTTTATCACAACACAGCCACTCACACAGACACAAATAGCACCAAGAGGAGGTGTGATCGGGGAGATCTTTTTCTAGTCCCTTCTGAATTCCACGAATGTTTTATAGCTGGAGGAAGTGTACATCTTTGAACTTGGGATTAGTTTCTCATATCTGTTGTTGGGTCTAAAGCCATGATCCATCTTCTTAAGGTGCATGAGTGCCGGGCGAAGCTAAAGGCTTTAAGAGGAGAGACAAAGATGATAGGAGAGTAGAGAATGGAGTGAAGATGAAAAGAAAGAAAATGGAGTCAAACAACAGAAGGAGACACCAGAAAGTTCTGCCCTGCAGCAGCTTTTTAATATCAACTTTGTGCATTTGTCTTGATTTCTCAAAATTGCATTGCGTCTTCCAGCTGCACCAGAGACAATCGCTCACACGTTATTGTCCGTGGACGCTGGCTGCCACTGAATGCTCGCACATGTTCTGGTGGGTGGAGGTGCGACGTCTGGCACTGTCGCTGTCGCACTGAAGCGGACGAGAGTCTGCTGGGAATCCCAGTGGTGTTCGCTCACTTCGATTTGTGCGTGTAAACAGAAAAGCAGATGGCGGCCACACTGTAAAGCCACTTTCACTTCCTCTGACTCTCTCTCTCATGACGGCACATGGGACCCGAGGAGGAGGATGTCGAGTGTCTTGAGTCGCTTTGCTCACACTTGACTCAAACACATCAACACTGCTTTGGCATTTGAAATTCATTGAACACACGGGATTAATAATTCAGGCTGAGGGCCAAGATGGAAGGACGGTCTCTGCTGTGAAATACAATGTGCTCTAAATCAAATCACACCCACATGGCTCAGCTGTATGAGTGATGCTCTCGTACTAGAAACACATTGATTTTTGCAGGAGCAGAATGTTAAGTTAAAAAATGTTTTTTAATGCACGAAAGCTCGACGTGATGCAAAATGATCTTTCTCGGGAAAACACGCTGAGGACATGAGTGATGCCACTGATGCAGACAGGTCTCCTCCTGTGCGCGCGGCGGTGTGGAGCAGCCGTCTTATATTTGGGAGCTGAGTGCTTCTTGTAATGTTGCAGAGCAGCACCAGTCTGTCAGGGGAGAACAGTTGGGAGCTGTTAGAGCAGAGAGAGCGTGCCTCCGCTGCAGAAACATGGATTATAGATCACCACAGCTCATCCTGTCTGCCCTCACACAGAGCAGAGGCTGTCCTCCAACATGTTCACCGAGACGCACTGTAGTTCAGTGTGAGCATGACTTCCCATCATGCTTTTCCTGTTGGGAAAACAAGCCAGACTGTGTGTTAAAACTTGTTTCGTGATCTCCTCTGTAAATGTGCATTTTGTGGAATAAATGAAAACACATTCCAACAGGAGGAAGGTTTTTTTTTCATCACTTATCCACATGTGATGTTGCTTCATATTCAGAAACAAATGATGATGATGTTTTTCTCTGTTGTCTTTGCAGAGACAAGCATCTGGAGCAACAACTGGAAACAGCAAACCATCTGCTGGCCAAGGTATTTTTGACCACCAGTCTGAACTCACCCCCCAAATCATTTAAATACAATGCAAATACAATATATTATACAATATTCTTAATGTGCTGCTTTAACCAACATTTTATAAAGCTCCAGATATTGTTTTACCTCTTGTGCTCCAACGCAACAGCACAATGCCATTATCATGATTGTTTCACATTTATTACTGATATTATAATTTTTGTTATTCTTCTTCTTCTTCTTCTTCTTCTTCTTCTTCTTCTTCTTCTTCTTCTTCTTCTTCTTCTTTTCTTCTTATTAATACCGAACTGGTTTTACTGATCCGTTGATTTCACATCTTATCAATACACTGATACTAAATCAAGAGAATGAAAACCGCCCAAACCCCAACAGTGAATGCAACAAAAACTTTAAATACATTATTTATATTGTACAACAATAACTAGTCCTATATTCCTTCTGATTATACGTTTAATACTATGGTTAATGGCATTGGTGGAAGAAGTATTATCAATTTTTACTCAAATTAGCAATGGCACAATTTACAAGTAAAACTCCTGCATTCAAAAGCCCCCAAATCACAGCATTTTTGCTGCCAACCAGTCGCAGCAAAAGTTTAAAAGTTCCGATTATTTAATAAACATGCAGTAGCATACTAAAATGTGGGGAAAGCATCTGGGCTGGTGGCAATATTCTTATGCTTGGAGTTGGTAGAAGAGGAGGAAACAGTCACTGCAAAATTACAGAGTAAATGTAACTGGAGGTGACGCCGGTGACCCTGCGTCTCTGAGCTCAGTGGAAAAGTGGAAATGTGACCTGGTGTTTGATTCCCGATGTTATTGTCTTTAAGCTAAGGAGCAGAGATGTAAGAGCATTGGGTATCACAACGCTGTCTGTCTCTTATCTCTTAATCACACACTGGGTAAAATATCAGTGTATTAAAGATCACACAATCATTGAGAAAATCTGACAGAAGAATAGATTTGAACACGCCTCTCTCCTGTTCTCCTATGAGGACCAGCACACCTCAGTGGTTATGGTTTCCTCCACCATGGTAGCAATTTACAGGAAGACCTACTTTGAAAACTAGGCCATGGTATTTTTGGCATAATAATGTAATTCAAATCCCTTGAGTTAGAAACGGTAAAATTGGACTCGCTGTACTTGGCAGGACCCTTTGAAATTCATAAATGGTGTTAAGTGCAGAACTGTCATCTTGGCAAAACTGAGAAGAAACAGGAACAAAGGGCTGTTTCTAATGAACCTCAGAGCAGTGAACTGCTTTGTTTTCACGGCCTCAGCTCGGGAGAGACGCTCGAGAATCACTCTGACATTCTCCTCCCCGCGTCACACAATGAACAGATGCTGACGAGGCTTGGAGAAAAGCTGATATATTTATCATAAATATACATTCATCATGATGTGTTTGTGGGTTTCTCTACTAGATGCTTTTAAATCCTTTAAGCACTTCCTGCAGTTTGCGCCTTTAAAAATTAGGTTTCATGGCAGCGTGCGATACAACACACAGAGGAGTCCGAGTAATCTCCTCCTCACACAGTGGCTGCAGCAGGTTAATAGGAGCCTGTTCATTGTTAAATGGCTCCACACACCCATTCAGCACATAAAGCAGCAGCTCCTGTGCACCTGGAGACCACGTGTCACCTCTCGTCTCTCTGGGGCCGCTGATAACACTGTTAGGAGCCAAACTGAAATGGATTCCTGTCCCGACTTCGGGGATGATGAAGTGTAGTGCGGCTCCGGCTCAGTCCGCAGGGAAACACCCCGGCAGAGATCGGGAGAGATTTTAGGCAGCTTCATTGAATTTGACCGAGGCGTGAATTGCATTCATTTGACATGTGACCTCTGTTCTTTCTATCTCTTTTCATTTCTTTCCACTTTCTGTTGTTTTGAATTTTTACTCAACTTTAACTCAGTCTAATAAATGCACGGTATATAAAATTTTCTTTTATAAAAAAATCATTTTATTGCATCATACGGTAACATTTTTCAATATAATCTAATATTATTAGATATAAGAGAGAGGGGGGAGTGGGTGGTACGACAAGTGACCACACACATCAAAGATATTAAAACAGACACATCTTACACACATCTACACACTATCCCTCAATTACTATTGGGTACTGCAGGCAAATCCAGTTGACATATGTATTATATGGAAAAGAAGAGACGTTTGTCGAGCAGTAAATCTTCATCAGTTTCCCTTTGGCAGCTGCAGTAAAATCCAGCCCAGATCTATTGTGCGTTTATATTGTACAGTGGCACTTTGGATCACAGCCTGCAGATTATAGTGCAAATATTTAGAAAACGTTCAATGGATTAACTGGAGGATAAGAGAAGGTCAGAGAACAAATTAAAGGTGGGATATAGAAATAAATCACACTGCAGAAACTTCTTCTTTTTGTGTGGAGCCCTATCACCAGGTGTAAGAAATCTGATGTTTATGTTAGATTCTGGTCTTTGTGAGAACTATGTAAAGATGGTTGTTTGAGGAGTCACACAGGGTCATTCAGGTCTTTACTTTTTTCTGAGTAGATTTCCGTAAACCTCTCTATACATGTATTAGTCGGGCTTCCCTCCATTGCCTTTAATTGGTCCAAAATGCTGCTGCTTGGAGAAAAAAACAAACTTTAATCTCTGTGTGAATTTTGACTTAGTCTTATTGTATTTTTATCCTTTCGTGAAGCACTGTTAAGAGAAGTGCTATAAATCATGATTATTATTATTATCATCTATATAGAATTGTAAGATTAGAATTAAAATGTTAAAATATACAAATTATAATTCATTGTTAAATCCACATGTTGCCTCATTTCCCTGTTTTCCTTGACTCAGTATCATTGTGACGATACAAAGTTGATCCTTCTTATTTCTTAACATTCCCTATTGTTTTTGTCTGGAGCTAAAATGATCCAAAATCAATGCAGACAAGTTCCAGGTTTCAAATGAAAAATCTTCAGTCAAAAATGTTTAATGGATTTTTTATAAGGAAAAGCTAAATTTGACATTTTTTTTACCAACATAAAATGATGACGAAGTTATCTGCTGTCTGCCTGCCAACTAGCTCACAGGCTAACTCTGTTAAGGGAGCTATAACAAGAGGAATCACCTGAAGAGCATCATGTCTGTATAAAAACCACCAACTTACACAACCACACACCATGAGGGATCAAAGTGTTCCCACTTAGAGTCACACTTGTGGTTTAGTGTTCATTGATTGGCTTCACAGGTCGTGTCTTTGTGGTTTGTTCCAGCCTTCATCAATCATTGTCCACATACTCTCAGGTTTCCTTAAATCTCACAGGAACCAATTTAAACATGACCTTTCACAAACCTCTTATGGAAATAATCCCATCATCCATTGTGGCAATGTGATTCATTCGCGCTGCAGCACAGCACATTACTGAGCGTGTGATGTTCCTGGCCCATGAAGTCGCTCTCTGTGGTGTAAAGGGTATCGACCCTGTGGGGCAGGTTAGAGTGTTGAAAAGTGTGTGTGTGTGTGTGTGTGTGTGTGTGTGTGTGTGTGTGTGTGTGTGTAGAGGAGAGACAGAGGTTTGTGTGGCTTCTGCAATCATGAAATATGAATTTGTTTTCACTGTCACGTGTTTGATCCAAGGACCTCAAGGTCAACCAAAGGTTCCATCTAAACGTAAGTAGGTCACTTGGAAAAATCGCTGTTTATGCTGGAGCGCACACCTTGCACGGCAGGTCAGCCCCACCATGCACGGAGCACTGTACTGCATGACAACTGCTGCTTGAATAAACGACTGACCTTTTGGTAGCAGTGAGTGAATAGCTGTGTCTCAAATCAGGGGCTGCATCTTTCGTTGGGTTTCATTTGAAGACCGATTGTCTCACAGTGGCGCGACCAGACTGTCCCATTTCGATGTGGCCGACGAATGCGTCCTTTCGTCCAAGAGAAACGAACGCTCCAACCGGTGGATCCCTCCCAGAATGGCGCTGTCAGGTCACGAGACGTCCGAGGCTTCAGGGAACATGTTAAAAAAACCAACTGCAGCTCTGTTGCTAGGAGACAGCAGTGAGGGCGGGGCGAGCCGGTGACACAGATCGCAGAAATCCCCTGTAGACCAGACCTTCTCAGTTCAGGTGCATGGTCCACGCGGGCCCAAGAAGGCTGTCTCTTTCATGAGCTGCATAGACCACATCCTCTGAAGGACACAGCCCCTGAATTTGGAAACAGCTAACGCGTTGCAATTTTGTCTTCCTGTAAATCCTTCTTCTCCAGTAAGAATTTTCAGCCACATCTTTTAAAAATAAAACACAACCTTTCCACTTGTGTCAGCTCCACAGCGCACGTGTCCGAGCCGTTCCACACTGGCTTGACTTCAGGCTTGTACTCACCATTTTGCCACTTGAGCACTGACATTGTGGTTTTGCCGTAAATGATAATGTCCCACTCTGTTCATTAGTGGACAGTGTGAGGATTAATAAAAGTGGTCTGACAATATGAACTGATCTGCTGCGTGTATGAAGATGATGACAGTTTATTTATAAATGCAGGATTACAGGAGTTTGTCTTGTGTAATTAAACACTGACATCTCATCTGTGGAGAGCAGTTCTCTTGATTTCTCTACTGTCCTGAACAAATTCCCTCTTTAATTCTCCAACCGAATAAACTGTCTGTAAATCCTGCAAAGACGTTTTAGTTTCTTTGCACACAATGACTTCAATCATTTGTTGAGTTTTTGTTTGGTTAAATAATTGTTGGATTATAGGCCAGAGTTTATTTAGCCTCTGTTTGAACAGGTTATGCTTTTCCTCTCTGACAAGAATCCAAAACGTAGGAGAAATAGAATAAATTATTTTGGGTGAAAATAGAAGATCAGCATAATTGATTGTTATATGTAATTAAACCCAAATGTAATGTGCACGGTGTCATATTATCAGTGCAAACACGATTTCCCATTTCAACGTAGATTTGATTTTAAGATTCATTTAAAGCTCAGCGTGGTCTGGCCCCCAGTGATATGACAGAGCTACTAACTCCATACGCTCCAAGCTGGAATCTATGATCCTCCAACCAACAGTTACTGTAGTTCCTCAGTTTAGTGACCAGCCATCAGGGCCCAGGGCTCTGGAATTCATTGCCTGAAAAGATTAGACTTGCTAGCCCTGTTTTTAAATCATTGCTTAAAACATATATATGCAATCACAGTGACAATGCTGACATTGATGCAGTTGTTTAGCAGGTGTTTTGTCATTGTGTTCTCCATCTTAAACCAAGTAGACGTTAATGTTTGGGTCTGAGATCAGGAGAAGAATGAAGGGAGGAGGGTTCACGAAATGAAGTAAATATGAACATGTTCACTTCTACAGCTTTTACATATATGACACAATAACAAACTGTACGAAACCAGGTGAAGTGCACTCTCTATCTCCTGATTGGCCTCTAGTCTTTGAGCTGGTCCAACTCTAAACCGTGAATGAGATGCTACAAGTCAGATGGATGAATGATGCAGTGCAGATGACGTCTTCTTTCAGAAAGACAAGAGCTTCTAATGTAATCGTCTCTAAATATGAATCTTTATGTTATCCCAAAGAAGGTAGAAAAATGCATGCACTACGCATTTCCTCAGTTGGAAACTGGTATGTTAATTAATCCGAGCATGACATATACTTTCCAGTATCTCCACTTTCAAACTTTTCAGCACTCATCTCTGAACAGCGAAAACAGCATGATCCGTCAATAGTTGAATCATTGAGCTGACACAAGGTTCTTGTTAATAAATGAGGTCTAATTAATACAAATATATGGTTCTCTATGGCTGTGTAAACACACATACAGCCATATTCTTGCCTGAGATATGATACATATAATAATCTATATTTGAATGTGAAACAGCCCTGGCCTGCAGTAATTATCGCTAAAGGTGCAATTGAGACACGTCAGTCGTGACCTTTTCTCACCACGGTCCCTGTCCTCTCTGTAGATGAGAAGAAGAACAACGTGCCGGAGGACTTCGACATCGACATGAAGGACCCCGAGACGGAGAAGGCTGCCGTCGCCATCCAGTCGCAGTTTAGGAAATTCCAGAAAAAGAAGCAGGATGTGAATTCGTAGAGCGAGCGCTGTCCCCTGCGTCCTCACATAATTCGGGCCTGGTCTTGCATGTCAACCAAAACTGCACTGTCATGAACTGAGATGGAAGGGTGGTGGGTGGGATTCCTGAAGGGGGGGTGGGGTGGGGGTGGGGGGGTGTAAACAGTATCTTTGTGAAAGTCTGTGCATAATTTATAACTTAGAATGACTATTATATACAACACTGATACATGATCAAATTCTGGGTGTATGTATTTAAATCTTTCCTATAATTTCTGTATCATTTTCCAGTTTTTTACTTGGGTCACACTTAATATTGGTGTTTCCTATGGCACATTCAGTGTAATTTAACCATGGAACAGAACAAACTGAAATGTCATAAATAGTCAGTTATTCTCTTAAATTCAGGGGTAATTTAAAGCCACGTGCATTTCTGTGATTGACACTTCAACTCAGCTCCTGATTTCATCTTGGTAAAACATCATAATCAAAACATGTTGGGCTTCACTGGAGGTTTCCCTCTGGCTGGTTAAATCCTCTTGTTTCCTCACTGTATGATTGATGCTTTTAAAATCTGTCTCTGGTCCGTCGACGTGGGTGAGCTCCTCTCCATCAGGTTCACCTGACGACATTAACGTCACCGACATGTGTGTCTCTAGATGTTTGTGCTCGTGGTTTCAATCCTATTGTGTTTCTGTCCTTGTTTGTGTTCCAGTGTGATTTAATCAATATCATTGTTCAACTGGCTCACACGTGTACTGTATACTGTACAAGCACACACACACACGTATGCATGCAAGCTCACACACACACACACACACACACACATACAGAGAAACGAATAAAGAATTGTAAACGAGTGCAAGTTGATTTACTCTCTCATTTCACTTTGTTGAGTCTGCAGTGAGTCAGACATAAATTTCATTATGAAATTAAAGCGTAGAAAAAAATTTAAGCAACTGAACTTTAGTGATGAGAATCAATATCAATCTCATCGATGTGAAGCACCTTCATGAAATATAGAGACCCAAACTAAGCACCTGCTTAGGGCCCCTAAGCCAGACGGCCCTGCACGTTCACTACACAAGTTTGTAGGGCCCTGATAAATATGCAAGGTCCTCGCCTCCCCCCCTGGTCTAGGTAGGTGACAAAAATGTATACAACTTCAATTAGGTCATAAAGTGAAGCAAGATTCTTGTTACAAAGATGCTACTTGAGCTGTTCTGTGACTTTGTGCATAGTAAGAATCCACAGCAGCTCATCCCTTCTGCAAAAGTGAAACACAAGTAATGATTACATTGGACGAGCACAAACAGGCTTTTGTGTTTCTAAGCTGTAGCTCAGGAAAGATTTTTGCTCTGTGGATAAAAATGAAACAGTACAACATATTGGCACAATGACACTCTTCACATAAACACACCATTTTAAAATAAAACCATGATTATCTTGTTTCTCCGTCAATGTTTAGTTACAACACTGCATTATTGTAAGATAGAAAGAAATGGACTGCCATATGAATATTCTAAATATCTATTAGCTGGTCAAACTGAGCACCATGTTAACAATAACCATTATGTTTCCAGCCAATCCATAAAAGCATTTTATATTTGAAAATGTATTACATGGTTAATGGGTTGAGGGGCCCCATGAGGTCAGGACCGGCTCAGCAGCGGGTGGTTGATTAAAACCTTTGCGCATGTGTCCCTGGACATCATACAGGTCAAAGTGGTGATGGGGAGGTCAGCTGTGCAATTGTCTGTTTGTCAGATAGACAGGCAGAATAGAAATGATATTTCAGGATGGAATTCAGACAGTGATTGGTTCAGGACAGACCATAAGTCAGATATGGTGACATCAGGACTGTCAATGAGTGCATGTGACAGTGTGGTAAAGACCAATGGTAACTCATAGAGAAAGATAACTCCCGTGTCACTTACTAGCTCAGATACAATGTAATCATCGTTTATTCATATGAGTACTCAGCAGTCACTGATCAGACCAAACCGATCTTCAAGCCTTCATTTTGGTCTCTGCTAACATCTGTGAAGTTTCATGACTGCATCTTGTTATTACTGGGACAAAATCTGTCCACAGACAAACACACATACAGAGCAAGGCAGGACATGAAGGACATTTTATAAATAATAATAATATTAATAATAATAATAATAATATTAATGATGATGATGATGATGATGATGATGATAATAATAATAATAATAATAATAATAATAATAATAATAATAATAATAATAATAATAATAATAATAAAAGGCTTCATAAGATTAGAGTAGTCTATGTGCAGCGGGTGCAGTTGATCATATTTGAAAGGATTCACTATTTGTACAAACATCTGTCTATTAATAATTATCTCAAACAAGAGGCTGTATACTTAAATTAGATTATTGAACTGATATTTTAGATTTGGTGGACAATCTTTCATGACCCTATGATCCCTGTGATGCCCTAGAGACCATTATAATCAGTGCAGTTAGATCCTAATAGAAGACAATAAGGTCTCCTCATGCAGTTTTTGCAGAGGACTACATGTGTATTGCACATTTGCACATTCAAAGTTTTCAATGCCCACAGGAAATTTGTAACCCCATATACCCCCCAGCAGGGAATGTGTCCTGATGTGCGTCCCCTCTGGTTCAGTTTAGGTTATTACAGCTCTGACTGTAGTACATAGAGTCCATCTTGGCCTGTCCACATCCTGTGAGCTCATCCACTCTCTTACATTTAGCTGCATTATGAGTTTTCAGCCTCAAAGTCTCAGGTTTCAGAGAATGCCACACAGACCTGGGACCAGTTTACTCACTCCACACACTGTGATCAAGGAACAGATGATGAGCCATGTTTTCCTCTTTTTTCCTCATTTGGAGTCCCTGATTGTTACCATGGAAACATAGCTCTTAGAGGATGGGGGTAGGGTGGCTAAATCTGTAGGCTTAAAACAAATCCAAGATCAGATTTAGAAGTGGCCAGACACCAGCCACATGTTTTTAGAAGATTCACACACACATTCATACAGTGCATCTATGTGCAACACTCACTCTGCCATCACAGCCGTCAGGACCCATTTAAGGCTCAGTGTCTTGCCCGAGGACACTTCGGCACACGGAATGGAGGAGCAGGGATTGAACCGCCGGCCTTGTGCATAGTGGATGACCTGCTCCTTATTGATCCACAAAGAAGTGTCTCCACTATGTCAACTGTGGACAAACATGACACTACAACAGAGTAGTGCTTTCATAATCTAAATTAAACAGGTATCAGGAAACCCATACAGCATAGGTTGTGTATGTGACAGTGCATTGATGAGTGGACTGAATTTGTCTTTTGAATTGAAAAATGATGATGAATGGAAGCTTTTCTGTGCCAGATTTTAAAAATAATTTATAGGTAAATAAATATGCGAGGAAAAAACTAATACCCAAAATCCAGTAAATGAAAACAGAAACAATAGCAGCTGTCAAACTGCTCAGGAAGCCACGCTGCTCATTGAGACATGGATCCATGTTTAGTACTGTCGATTTTCAGAATGAATTCCCCCAGTAAAGAGTAAATCTCTGTCACCATGTTTAATTTGCTGTGGACTTCAGAGGGAGATGGCAGATACAGTCGTCATGCTGAGTAAAAGCAATTTAGCAGGACATGTGGTTTGAGATGAAAGTTAAAGGCAGACGATGGATTAGTGAGCAACACAACTCCGGACAACACTGCCACCTGCAGGCACGACAGCCACACGGTCACAGAGGATGAACAGCCTGTATCGGGCGACGCTGGAAAGACCATCATCTCTGAGGCCTTCAAGACGATGAGGCTGTCGGGGTAAAACTGAAATACTCAGGGTCTCCCGTTGACACTCACGACCCAGCGAACAGCCGGAGAGCGAAGCCTGGACCCGCTCTCCGTGCGTCCGCCTCACCTCCACACATCAGTCACTCATGTCAAAGCCGTGGAGGACACTTTGGGGAACAGCCATTTTATTAATCAAATTTGAACTTTTGTGTTAGTTACTCTTTATTCCAGTGCCACCATGGTGAACACCCATGTTAAAAATAAAAAGTGACATTGTTTTTTTTTTCCTTGTTAAAATGTATAATCATAATGAAGACAGTTAATCATAGAAACTAATCATAGAAATTGACAGAATGACCTCACAGCATTTTGGATCAAACTCTTCTCCCTTCAGGCTAACTCAAAGAAACAGAAAGAACAGAAATGGGCCAGGGCAGACAGGAACAAAAAAACAGCTTCTTACGTATATCCACATTTTTTTTTTAGATATTTCCCATAGACATTATAGGTTTGGTTTGAAGGGGGGATTCTGCTGGATTGTCTCACGTTTTTTTTTTTTTCCCTGTAGAGGAGCATCACTGCAATGCAGCAACAGTAAATCTACTGAGGACAGTGAGAGCCTTGGAGACTCTACCTAGTGCACTGAGAGCAGGGGGATCTATCTGGACACACTTGAGTCGGGGTGTTGTGAAGTGCAAACCATTAGTTCTCTAAACCCTCCCTGTTCTAGCTAACATCATTTACCACCCTGGCAAACAAGCAGTGGTAAACTACACCTGAATACATAGCTGGAGTGTGTCCGGCCCTGTAAGTATACTCACAACATAGTTATTTTTCATCATTACAGTACAGTATAGAGCAATTCTTTTCATATACTTTTCATATCTTTTTTCATATTGCACCATCAGAGAATGGGACACAGAGAAAGATCAACAGAGACTCCATTTCCTAATTAAAACAAGATATGTGCAAACATGACTAAGGACTTTATTAACCAAATCAATTCTTCCCTGTAATATCCACAAATAAAAGTGATTTCTCTTTTTATATATATATTTATAGTAATAAGAATAATAAATCTTCACATTGGATCATTTCATAGTGTGACAAAATGCTCGACTGGGCTGTCCAGCCACGATCGTAATCCTCATTGTCTTTTAATTGGTCAGTCCCCATGCATCCATAGGAAATAGATTTTTTTTTCTTCAAAAAAAGTAACAATTGGAGAGCAGCTGAAAAGTTTGGACTGGTGTTAATTGCTTTCATTCCAAGATTTCTCCCAAGTTTCATTCAGTGTTTGAGAAGGATATTCCATAGGAAAAAACATGACTCCAAATCGTCATCTTCCACTCCAGAAACAAAAGATGTCCGGCTTCTTATGAAAACATCGTAGCAATGATGAGAACAGATCATTTGGTAATCAATAATTAATGATCATTAATAGCTGACAACTAACAATTAATAATCACTGATTAATTATAAAGAATTAACAAGAATGAAGAATAAATAACGCTCCCTCGTTACTCAATTAGTTTGGCAAAGCTCCGTTTGGAGTCGTTTCCGATGAGTGAATTTTTTCTGTGAAAGTGAAACAAAAAAATCTTAACAAAAAAGAAAAAAGAATTACAAACGAGATAATAAAGTTCTAAAATAAATAAAAGGAGATTAGTAAAAGTGACCCCGCCCTTGGAGGGAGGGGACATATATACAGAACTGCGTGGTGAAAGTCAGTTTACTGCACTTGAGTGTTAAGTCCAGTGTAAGAGTGAGTTCCAGTCCCGCCCCAGGTGCCCCTGCTGTTATACCAGCGTGTAGGACTTTGCGTAGGGGTTGCTGGTCTGTTTGAGATGTCCTCGCGAGTCCAGCAGGGACTCCTGGGAGGTGCTGAGCTTGGCGGCCTGGGCCAGCTCCGAGCCCTCTCTGTGGGGGAGCGTGGCTGCGGAGCCAGGCTGCCACTGGGCCACTGGGTCCCTGCTGGCCTGAGGGGCCTCTGTGGGCGTTGGGGGCGCCATGCGAGAAGGCCGCTTCAGCGAACGACTCTTCTGGGGCTCCAGACACGCCTGACCCATGGCAGCTCTCTCCCCACTCGCTGTGCCCCTGGACGACCCCGAGCACGACATGCCTCGGTTCAACAGGAAGTCCATGCGCAGGTACGGAGGAAGGTGAACCAACTCGCCCCCTGTGGGTCGACACAGACCACAGAGTTAAACATAAGAGAAAACACATGGAGACATTCAAGTCCAACGTCACATCATCTCCAACATTTATGGCTAAAGAAAAGTAAAGTAAAGTTAAATAACATCTTGTTAAATAAAACTTCAGCAGCTTATATAAGTATTAAACCAACAGAGTCTATTCAGTATGATCTTCTTGTGTCCTCTCTGACCTCCATCCTCTGACACTTCCCCTCACAGTATTAAACTCTTTTCGTAAAAATGAGTAATTTCACTGCACAGCAGGAAGTTAATATTAATCCTGTCAAGCTCGACTTTCAACAGTTAAGCATGTTACATTCACACAAACCAGGACTGACATTTGTTAACTGCAGATTCTGCACATTTGTCACATTTTTAAAAGTCAAAGAACATGAATCCCTCCAGCATTCATTAGTTTCTGAATGAACATTATCTTTTCATTACCACAGTGTAAATAGTGTTTGCTTCACAATGGATGAAGTTTTTAATATGAACTATCTCCCACATCCACAGTGGAAACAGTTGGATGCTGTATTTAAGGTCATTCTCTGTCTCAGTCATACATGTAGCACAAAAAATACAACTTTAGCGTTTAGAGCAGCCATAGCTTCCTACATTAGACTTCTACTTACCGATACTTTTCCTCATCAATTTTTTATCTGTGGTTTGAAATAATAATTTCTAATGTTTAACTCAGATTGTGTTTTTTCATTTTATGGCTCCACATTTTCTCTGTAAAAGAACTTAACTGAGACAGTCATCATCTTGTTAATGGTTGGATGTAACTTAAACTAACAAAAAGATTGAGTTTAGTGATTAGTGTTGTCAGCATCATAATGAGGCCAGTTGTAGTTAAAGTTAGCCGCTGGGGTTTCAGGCAGACAGATCTACGGTCTTTGGACAGCGTGGCCTCACCCGGTCTGTGGGCCTTGGGCACGGCCATGTTCATGACCCGGCTGACGTCCTGAGGCTTGGGCGGGGAAGCAGTGAAACGGCAGATGCCTGATTCGGACGGCGTGCTGGAGGTCAGGCTGTCGGTGTAGTCGTTGGTTCCTGCCGTCATCTGCTCTGAGGAAGTGTCAGAGATGAAGCATTCGGTGATGGTGAATTTGGCGTGACGCAGCTGCTCCTCCATCTTGGCGTGCTCGTAAGCTCGGGCAAGCTCCTCGTAGGTGGAGGAGGCGCTTTCTGTCGACACCATGCTGCTCCTCGCTCGGTCTGGATGTGGGCCGGAGTTAGTGGAGGGATTAGTGACAAGTGTTAGCAACAGAATTATTGGAATGTGACTTTGTTAAAGTTGTACGACAGCTGATATTGGTTTGTTGTTAGAGGTGAAGAGAAGTGTTGCAGCGTTATAACAAACATTTAAAGATACTGCTGTTTACCTGTGTCCTGAGATGGGCTGACGCTGTAGCTGTCACTCTCCTTGTCGACTGAGCCTGCGACTCTGGGTGTGGGCAGCCTCCAGTCAGTGCTGAGGGTGTGGGAGGAGACAGGGGGGTGTGGTCGGTTCAGCGTCCACTGGCTGGCGTAGCGGTTGCGAGCAGCTGGGCCGGCTTTGGCTGTGCGGCGGGCCGTAGGGTCTGAAAATTAAACACAAAGAGGACGGAAAGTTCAGTAAAGATAATGAAGTGGTCATCAAAGCCCCTGCAGCCACTGTCATCACCAACTGATCCAAACCAGCAACTTCACTTCTGGACACAAATAGAAATTTAATAATAACCAACTCACAGCTGACAGACATTTCAGGAGTGACATAAACAGACATAATGTGGTTCTGTGGAACATCTCTAGAATATCCCACTATGCTTTCTTACCTATTTATTTAAAATTATAGATATTCTATCTATTAATTCCAAAAAGATCTGTCGATCTGTATGTGGAATGTTTATCTCGTGAACCGTTCATCATATCGGCTTCACAATTGGCATGTGTTCAATATTAATAACATTCGACTAAACAGGGGACCAGCGTTCTGTAGCTGCAGCGGCTGGGAACTAATCAACATATGACGATCGATCATGAAACTATCACGTTCACAACAGCTGATTCTCCAGTTCAGGGCTCTGTGAACTTTGAGTTGAGCTTCACTCAACTTTGAATAGACAGGTGAACAGCTCTTTGTGCAGCTTCAGGGTTCTGTGGACTGAGTCCAGCAGCTTAGCTTCTCTTTATTTGCCACGGCTCAATTACTACGGGTCACTATTACAGTTTCAGAGAGAAAGTTGCAACCAGCATTAACACAGCCCAAACAAACGGGCAGGTTTAGAACAGGGACTGCACTAATCTACACTCAGGGAAGGAGGCTGAAGGCCATTCTAAAGTCAGTCAACTCATGTGGAAATAGTTCTTATTTGAAAGTAGAATCCTCTGATCTTGTTAGGCAACAGGCAACAGGCAACATACGTGCAGCAGCTTAAGCCTGAACTAGCTCACTTCACTTTGTTCTGTGCAGTCATCAACACATGCAGCATGCACCAGCAATAAAAGAGGCACACCAGAGAAAAGTAACAAAATCAAAAGGTACTGGGAAAAGGTGCATGACTGGAAACCAATAGAAACAAAACAAAACCGTATGTACAACTTCTGTGTGATGAAGTTTTTAAAAAAGGTGTCCGTACTGGACTTACTGGTTCCTGGTCTGGCATCGGACACATCTACCAGCGGCCCGGTGGCCTGGGACAGCGACTGGTAGTGGACAGTGTGAGTGACTGTGGACGACTTCTGCTTCTGGGTCTCCCCGAAGTCGTTATCGGTCAGTAACACAGTGGACCTGTCGTCTGTGGGACAGCAACAAAAACAACCTCAGGATTTCCATAACCAAGTTCATTTCCTGTATGACAAAAAAAAGCTGCTTGTTGTTTGTCAGAGGCAGAAAACTCTCAGTGTGCGTACCAACAGTCTCCATGGTGTCTCTCTCCTCTATCAGGAGCTGGGCTCTGGGGATGTCGATGTGCATGCGGAGCGTCTGTTGCTGTTTGTTAATGGGCTCAGCTGGGCGTGTGTTTTTACTGTGGAGGACAAAACAAAAACGTGTGAAAAACGTGTTCATTCTGAGATACTAAAGCAAAACAGTCCAATTGGTCAACAGTTTTACCTCATGAGCATCTCAGCCAAACTTTTAGCATCTGGAAAACAAAGAGAAAACGTCATCTCACTTGTTAAACGTTCAACAACAGCAGCTAAAATATGTCATGTGAGCGACCAGAGGCAAACATCGTCACACGTCAGCCTCGTCTCACCTCGGAGCCTCTTGAGCCTCTGCTCCCTCCTCCTCCTCCTCAGCACCAGCAGCCCGATGAAGATTACAACGATGCCCACCAGCACGCAGGAAATGGTGACCATCATCTTCAAACCTTCACCCCCGCCTGAGTTTTCCTCACTCACATTGGGTGCCTTCACCAGAGGTGCGATGGTACCTGTGTAGGAGTCGTATGTTATTATGTTATAACAGATGCTGGCACTTCTGAATGACAGGAACTGTTCTTTTCAGGAGCTTTACACCTAAGTATTCAATAAATGAGCGTCCATCACTATCGGGGGACTGAACAACGCTCATGTTTTACAGTGCCATCAAATCAGATTTTATTTTATTTCACCTCATACAAAGTTTTACACGTAATATCCCTTGTAGCCCAAAACCTCTAGTAAACCATGGCACAACATCTGAACATTATCTGTGCCACATTTTATTGTAAAACAGAGAAGCAGAATTAAAGAGTTTAGGACTAAAACCACTGGAATCTGTGGAGTCTGGGCTTGTGAGTGTGGAGGGGGCTCAGTGAGAACCTCCAGGTGAACCAGGGAGAGGGGATTGGCCTAGTTGGCCAATCAACTCTCCCTGGATTCAAAAGACAGTAGCGGAGCTGCCAGAGAGAGAGACACACACACAAGAGACACGAAGGAGACACAGAGACACGGAGAGACGCACATGGGAGGAACACGAACAGAGACTGAAAGAGACTGCATAGAGCTGAGCTGAAAAGCCTGCTGGCGTGTTTAAGTTGACTCTCGAATTTATGTTTGCACCTGTGAAAGTAATAATGAAATGCTGAAAAGCCACATGTTTGTATTGACGTGCGAATTTAGTTGCTTGGTGTTTGGTTTGGGTGAACATGGTTGTTATGGGCTTTTAGACAAGGTATAGTGTGTCTGAAATGACAAAACTTTGTTTCATATAAATGAACTTTTCAATGTCTGTAATATCAACAGACCTGGTGTGCTTCAAGAGGTTAAAAAAATGATGATTACCGTGAACTGATTTATTTTTGAAACTTCGAACTTAGTTCAAAATTCTAAATTGTGAACTTTGAATTTAAACTAGTTCACTTTAATGTTTACGAACTGAACTTCGAGCTTGTTCTTTTTAAGTGTGAACTTGCAAAACACTGGTCATGTGCACGGTTCCACCACAAGAAGCTGCAATCTGCTAATATCGCTCGACCTTTTGCTGAACTTGCAGAAATACCTGGCTCCTATTCTACCCAGCTGCACCCGAGACTGAACCCATCCTTCAAAGTGACGTGCTGAGCCGGATTTTTCTCTTCAGCAGCTGCAGCGTGTCAGTGAGGGTGGGAACAAAGTGGCAGGTCTTCAGTTCAGAAGTGGTGGTGGCAGAATACCACTGATCTCCCAGGGTTGCAATTATCCTTTATCTCAACAGAGATCATTAAAATGATCTGATGTGGTTGCATACAGTGGGATTGAGGGTGGTGTCATAGGCAGCGGCACACAATCTAAGCTACAGCCACTAAAGTCAGCATGAAATATGAACTTACTGCCATCGTAGCTGAGAGTCGCAAACTTGACTCTCTTCTCTGCGTAGCCGGCGCTGTTGTAGACCTTCATCTGCAGCTCGTACCAGGTGGCCTCCTGCAGGTCGTACAGGACGTAGCTCTTTGTGATGGAGGTGCGCTGTGCTGTGGTCCACGTGGGCGCTTCTACAGACCGATACTCCAGGGTGAACGAGGTGATGGGGCATCCACCGTTATTCCAGCCATTCAGGTTTATCTTGACCCGGGTGGCGTTGATGCTTGTGAAGAGCTCCTGTTCTTTAGAGTACTGAGGTTCTGTAGAGGGAAACAAAGCCTCAGTATGTGAATTTAAGAGGAATGCGTCCTTGAGAAATTAAAAAACTGCAAAGCATGGACAAAAGTTTCAGTAAATCCAAGGATTGACACTAATAATGTGTGTACAACAGAAAGAATCCTGTGAGAAGAGAGATGATTTTGCACATCATTGGGAAAAACCTCTTTCACACACTCAAATTTCAGATGCACAAGTTCTCTACTGTGCAATTTCTTAAAAAAAGAAAATAATACCTTTCCCATGAGTCTTTGCTTCAATGATCTCACTGATGCGTCCTGGCCCCACTGCATTCTGGGCAGTGAGAGTAAACTTGTACCAGGTGCCACACTTGAGGTTCTCTAGGCGATAAGAGCGCTCACTGGGACTGATGGCAAAGTTACCCCACTGCTCACTGTTATCCTCCGAGTACTGCAGAATGTAGCCTGAAGAAGAGTACAGGATGGGGGATGACAAAAAGAACAAAAACTAGGAAAAAGGTGAAGAATATACATAGTGGTGAGAGTCTGACCTCGTATGGAGCTGCCTCCGTTGTCCCCTGGGATCCAGGAGAGCGTTATAGAGGTGGTGGTTGTCTTGGTCACAGTGAGACGAGGCTGGTCAGGTGGAACTAAAGGAAGAAAACATGCAAAGCTCTAAAATTACTTTGATTATGGTTACTAAGATTAGTCTTGGGACAAAAACAATGTACAACAATCTGAACAGACACAAAGTTTCGTTTGCCTCCAAAAAAGGTTGACAAGATTCTTAAATCTCCAGCTATAGGTAAATACCACAGACTGGATACAAAGATGGACAACGGAACTCCACTTCCTCCCACTATCCAGAAATTAGGGGAAAATATCCCAGGTAAGAAGGCTGCCACCTTGAGGCAAGGACTTCGTAGCCAGAGACTGCACAGTAGCAATCGGGTTGGGCAAGCTCCCATTGATACATGCGGTTGACCAATCACCAGTCAGCTTCAGCTGTCGATCATGACAATTCACCCGAATTTTATAGCATGAAATAAGTAATCAAGACCACACTTATTGAAACACTTAACATTGGGCACACAGCATGACCAGAACTACCTAAAATGTATTTGACGTTAACTTTTACTTTTTAGTTAGGTCCATGTCCCATCTGCTAACATGGAGGAGGCAGAGTTTATGACCTATACTCCAGCCAGCCACCAGGTGGTGGTCGAGACGCTTCAATTTCAGGGAGCTGTCATGTGGTCCATCTTTATACAGTCTTAGATGTGCCGCTTGTCCACAAGTTGTGTTTCTTACCTTGAACCTGCAGGTTGAGGACGATCTTGTCAGACCCAAAGCTGTTACTGGCCACGCAAGTGTAGTTCCCAGAATCCTCTGCTTTCACTGTGCGAATAACGAGGCTGCCGTTACCATGGACGCTGCGTCGGCTGTCAATCACAACAGGTGCTGGGGTACCATTGCTGAAAAATAGATGTGTTTAGAATAAGCTGCACGTTTTTGAAGAGAGACAAATTGAAATGACTCAGAAGATGTATGCATGTATTTATTAATCATCTGTTACTTCATAGCTTTAAGGCTGACAGAAACTCACATCTCCTTTAGCCACTTGATGGTTGGGGATGGATCACCTACTGCTTTACAAGGCAGCACGATGTCCCTCATCCAGGGGGTCGTCACTGTCCTGTTGAAGGTCAGAATCCGAGCCGGAGCTACAAAAGCACACACATGCTTCATCAGGCCACTCAGGAGATGCGTCAGCAAAAAAAGATGTTGTAGTTTTTCTAAATGATTACAGACTGAGTTTTTCAGCTTTTCACATTTGTTGTCCTCTCTAAGCCCCTAACGTCACAGACTCTGGGGACAGAGTGTGATGGTGTTTCCCTCTCTCTCTCAGAGCCGTGCAGCAGAGAGGAGGGAGCATCCATCACCTAGACCTCAGACAGGGTGTGCATGTCCCAGGAACTGTGGGTCCTCACTCCAGACACTATGGGACCTATCAGCATATGCAATCAGCTTATCCGCTCTCACCAAGCATGATAATGCTGACAGGGCCAAACAACGAGTTATTTACACTCAGCTCATGCTCCCCTGCCAGTCTACTTTTTCAGCAATCCACATGGGTGCAGTGAGTTGAGGAGAATGGGGTCACACAGGGTAATCACTATCAAGAGATGCTGTTAGCATTCAAACTTCTGCACTGTGCATTTGTGTCCTGGTAAAACCTTGAACAATGTAAACTCTCACACAAACTTGGTAGAGTCCATAAGACTTCACCTACCCTCAGCCATGGGTTTGACGGTGATGATTTCACTGGCGTTTCCACGGCCTGCAGCGGTGACGGCCACCACCCAGATGCTGTACTGCCGGTTCCTGCTCAGGTTGGGGATGCGGTAGAAGAAAACATCTGGGGCAGCCTCGAACTCACTGCTCACCTGGGTGAGGAAAAACATCCACGACTGTCTCACATGCGGCTGCAGATAAAACAATTATTTCCCATGTTCATTTACTTTTAAACAGTAAACAGACTGTGGCGGTCCGCCATTTTCTCATTTGTCCCACCACAGTTTAATAATGAACCAAATTTCTTTTTACACCTCTCAAGATAACATAAGAGATCTCCAACTTGGTGTTTTGCTCCATTGCTGCATTGTATTGATGTGTGCAGCACTATTTGCCATGTGCTTGCTCACATTATGGTAAACAGTCTGTATTTATATAGAGCTTTTCTGAGAGTAATGACCACTCAAAGTGCTTTTCAAAGTGGTGTTAAACCTGTCATAATAATTTTAGTGGAAAACACTGATAAGATGTGTCATGTCTCCTTAGCTTTCATTTGGAGTCATGCTTCAGGCTACTTGGTGAATCTGAAATCTCCAATATTCACTCTTCTTTTTACCTCTGTTTTTCTTAGCATGTATCCTTGTATATGTAATACAACATATTTAATTCAATTCAAAATACTGAACATCTGGTTTCATATATTTTTTAAAGGTGTTACCGTGGGGTGTGGGTTGGAGCAGAAGACGGTGTATTTCCTGATGATGCCGTTCACTTTGAGAGGAGGAAGCCAGGACACAAACACCACTGAGTTGGAGGCAGCTGCTGCCTTCACACCTGCCGGAGGACCAGGAACTAAAAGGAAAAGATGATGACAACATAAAGACAGATGTAATATTCTACAGGACTTACTGCTTCATGGACAGTACAGGTTCGGTCGTTACAATAGTTTCAAATGAAATTTCCACATTTTAAAGACATACTGCACTTAAATGTTCTCGTTGGTTTTATTGTCACATTTATTACAAATCTATAATCTATAGTGTGTGTGCTGCTACTGGAGTCCTAGACAGCCTAAATAACTTAGCTTTAACAAAGGTATGTCATATGTGTGTTTGTTTACGACGTCTGTGTATGTGGAGGCTGAGGGGTAGGAGGTGGAGGTTCTCAAGACATTGTGACCCCAGAGCAGCGAGTCAAACTCCCACTGTAGTAAGTAAGTCGGAGGATTGCACCCTTTCTTTGTAGAGGGAACTTAAATGTCCTACCGTCCTCCTTGGTGCGGGTGTAAATCTGCTCGCTGCGAACACCATCTCCTGCTCTGGTGAAGGTCAACACCTGGATGCTGTAGTTGGTGTACTTCTCCAGTCCGTCCAGCTCCAGAGAGGGCTTGGAGGTCGTCACGTTCCTGATTTCTCCGAGCTCTGATGAGCAGAAAGCAGCAGAGGAGAGAATGGAGGGATACAATTAAATTCTGTGATGACACCTCCAGTCAAAGGCCTTATCCAATACAAGTCTCTTATCGTAAATAATCCAGTGATATGAGAAGATGACAGAGGCCCAAACACGTGACTCATATATCATAGGGCCGATCACATATATAAATAGATGTCAGGGCCCGGGCTGTCATAGAACAGCCTTGGATATAATTTCATATTCAATAACAAAGTTTAAACAACCCTACATCCAAGGTCTGCTGTGGTGTCAGGCCTTGACTGGCAACCTGCTACCTCAGCTGTGAGGGTTTGAATTATTGATGTGTCACTGCTCTCTGTCCATAGCTCTTCTTCAAACCGTTTACTTCTCCCTCTCTTTTTTCTCCTCTCCAGAGACCAGCTGCAGCTCTTCTTCTCTGGCTTTTAATGAGCAATTAAAACAACTGGAATACCATCTCACCTGCAGGACTGCAGACGTTTTAAAACACAATAAAAGCATTTTACACAAATGTGTGTGTGTGTGTGTGTTGCATATGTGTGTTGAACTATTGTCATGATATGAAGTAATGTTACCAAGACAATCAATTCAAGGAAAACAAGGTTCTTACATGTTGTTTGCAAAACAAAACAAGGAATATAAATATGAGACTTTTAAACTAACGTGATACACATGACACTGTTTTGTGGACATGATACAGACAATGACAACAGCAGTAACAGTGTATGCAGCCAAGCTGATTCACATATCACTGGTATAGTGATGGAGCCTGCACCAGTGTGTTAGAAAGGGCTTATATCCCCCTCTGCTGGACAATGAGAATATATATTCTGTCAATATATAATTTCATAATGATGAATTGCTCTTATCTGTGATTGTGTAGTATACCCACCCCCACACATTCACACACATGTATAACAGCATGTAAGTTATGATTTGACCAATCGCTCACTGAGTTACAGACTGTTACCATGCAAACTAGTCCTAGCTGTCAGGCCCAGAGAGTCTCTATAGGCAGGCCAACATGATGTGACAGGGCAGGGGTCAAAGGTAATCACGCTGTCACAACCAATCCTACTGACACAAACCTGGCATGTGACAATGGCATGCCATGCTGCCTCACTTCCACAGGACCACACAGACGTTGGGCCGACAGTAGAGGTCACTCAAGTACCCACAATCCACTGTAAGTTAGTAGTTTATGCTTCCTTTGAAGTACTTACTTCACAGTAAGCACAATTTATTCTTATGTTAGGAAATGACGTATTAATGTTTCAGTTGGAGACAACTGATGCACCAAGGTCAGTCGCTCTCTCTAGTCTCTTCTGTTTGGGAACCTTTTTGTTTTCTACATTTACCAGTCAAAACGATTGGCATGCTGCTCAGAAAACCAATGCCATTTAAACCCTTTCGGGAAAGCAATATATTTGTTAATAATACTTCATTTAAATTTTTTCATAATAAGACTCATGTGTACCCTTTTTATTGAGTTTATGTGATGAGTGAATGGTGTTTTTTCATTTGGATCATACACATGGTGTGTATCAGACAGTCTGATTGGTCCTGTCTGAGAGCAGATGCAGACCAAGACTGTCAGAGTGATGAATGTGCTTGTGTCTGTATACTGTTTGTTCTGCTTGGTTTTTTCCTGAATACTTTGGTCACATTTGTGGATTCCTGGCAATGTAAGTATTCATATCTGCTAATGTAAAAAGCTGGTGTAATTGTTAATGAAAACGCAATGCAATTTATTTCTCTATGCCACAGAGAGCATGTCTGACACAGACAAAGTGACGGTTATGCCTTTGATATGCCTTGTTATTTAGAAACATGCAGGTGTTACTGTGTACCTCCATCAGGCAGGTTGGCCCAGTAGATGACCCTAAATCCCAGCAGGTTGCCGTTCAGAGCGTCCTTGGGAGGGGTCAGCCAGGACAGGGAGATGATCTCTGGAGACGTGGCTGTGGCCTGGACGTTCTCTGGAGGACGACTGGGCACTGAAGAGTTAAACCAGAGAACAAGCAATGAAATCAGGGGATTTTGAGTAAGACACCACTGGACTGACAGCAACGTTTTAGGTGGCAGTACCCACTGATCTCCACTAGGTTGTAATATATCCTCACAAATCTCCCTGAGATTAAACCACACTGTGTCAGTCACACAGGGGTAAAGACAACATGAAATAAATACATCAAGTGTTTGGTGCAGTGAACATTTCAAGCATATTTCTTTTTTAAATTTTTGACAAGTTTTATTGTCAGACTTTCACTTCCATATTCTGCTGATTATTTTTTTGTACACAATATTCCACTTTAAAGTCTGTCTCCACATCCTCTTGTCTTACCGTCCTCTAGTGTGGTAGCGGCCACCTCTGTGGAAGAAGGCCCAGTCCCAGCGCTGTTGCTGGCCTGCACCACGACTCCATACTGGGTGAACTTCTTCAGGTTGTCCAGCACCAGGCTCTCTGAATTGTCCCCTGTGGTTTCCACGCTGATCACACTGAACTGGTAGTTTCCACCTGAGCTGTACTCTCTGTAGCCCACTTGGTAGCCTCGGATGGCCCCATTCTGGAGGTGCTTCTTGGGAGGCTGAGAGAGGAATGACAAAGAGTATTTGAGACAGTGGGGATGAATGTCCCAGTTGTTTGGTACTTGGATACAAAAGTACTACATTTTGTTCGACAACAAACTTACAGATTCTTTGCACTCACTG
The DNA here is from genome assembly GCF_022539355.2 of Hippoglossus stenolepis. Taxonomy (NCBI): domain Eukaryota; kingdom Metazoa; phylum Chordata; class Actinopteri; order Pleuronectiformes; family Pleuronectidae; genus Hippoglossus; species Hippoglossus stenolepis. The sequence continues at coordinate 3,881,246 of NC_061497.1, read as the reverse complement.
CCGACATTAGTTTTATCACTTTTTGACAGTTAAATATTACAATAACTCTATTCATGGTGGTTGTGCTCTCCCTTGAGTACTTTGTCTTGCCTATACCTTACAAGGTCCAGGGAGGTACACTCAGTTGTTTTCCCTGTTCTCCCCTGACATTGATATGCATCCTGGGTTATCCAATTACATGTGGAGACCTCAACACACCTGAATACACCCAGAATGATGCATTCAAATCTGACTGTTCAAAGTGAAAAGAGAGAGATGGTCAGGGATGTTTGGAACCACATAATGTATTGTAGATACACTCTGGTGCCACATGTGAAATTAATATTCATTACATATTTTTATTAACTCAGCATGACACGATCTATGGTTTAAAAACTGCACACAATTGAAAATGAATCAAAACTTAGCATACATGTGTTACCTCACCTAAACTACAAGAGAAGAAGACTGATAATTCCTCAAATACAGTAGCTACTCAACACACGCACACAACCACACAGTATTTATACAGGAACAACCAACTGTGCACACATGCTGTTTGCCTGATTTACATTCATACAGTAAAATAGAGTCACACCTGGGGGCTTCAGTCTTCTACAGTTTGCCGCTGAGCAGCTCCTCTGGAGCAGCACTAGGTTAAATTACTAAATGATGTCCAGGAGTTAAACAGCACTGATTTATTTTGCAGATTGAAAATAGTAATTCTTGGCCAATAAGGAAAGATCAGCGCTGTCCTCTCTAATTTTACTTATTTGGACTCAGCTACATTCTCACTTCATAGAAACACACACACGTTTTGAACCCACAGCGTTTGGATTAACTCACCCTCCAAGCGACGCGGATGCTCTGAGAGGAGAGGGCTTCGAGCTGCACGTCCTGAGGGGGTCCATCAGGAGCTGCGATCAGATCACCAACACATGAACGTCATAAAACTGTACACATCCAACAGCTGTCTCAAAGATTACAACGAGTGAGTGTGGCTCTGTGAGGAGGGGGCAGAGGGGGGAGATGAAGGCGTAGAGGGCTTCAGCCTCAGTCTATTGACTGTAGTGTGACATTTACTACTGAGGCCGCTAATTGAAAAGTTCTGCTTTTAGTGCGGGGTCAGCGTGTGTTCAATAATGCAAAAGGAGCCAATGGAGCTGATGTCACCGGGCTCTTAATGAATTGGCTCTGTTGGCCTTTTACCTCTTTTTGCCTCTTGTCTTTTACTCACCACCTGCTCTCCCATCTCACTGCTCTTTTCTCTTTGTTATGATTGTCATTACAAACAAAATGTTCTGCCATCCCTGTATCTGCAAATCATTTGTGCTCTTCAAAATCAGACTGTTAATATGGTTGAGGGTGAAATACTCTTGGTTCCTTCTCACCTGCTTCATCAGTGGTGATGGTGAGCTCGTTGCTGGCCTCGCTCTTGCCGATCAGGTTCTTTGCAAACATGCGGATGTTGTAGGTGGAGGAGGGGTGCAGGTCGATGATGGTGGCCTGGTTGAGCTGAGGTGAGACATCTTTGGTCTTCTGAGCGGTATCCCAGGAGGCTGTGGAGGGGAGAGGGCAGGGTTTATTGGGGTTGCGGAAGTCAGGGGGAGAGGTCAGATCCCGCTAAGTGCATTGGGACAGGCTAATTTAAGTGATGGTGCTGAGACAAAGGGAATGCAGAGATAATTCATCAACCAAAACCCAGGAAAACGTAAGTATTTCAACTGGTTCTATGTGAAATAAATATGTGTGCATTATGGTAAACTATCAACTAATCACAGAATCATGTTTTCTTGTACCTGATTTGTTCTTGCTCTCAATATCAAAGCCTGTGATTGGGCTGTTGCCATCAAAACCCATAGTCCAACGCAAGGCGATGGTCCTGTCCTTCACCTCTCTGATCTCCACCTCTGGGGGGTCCGGGGGCTCTTCAAGTCACACAGATGACAAGCAGATTGTTATTTTACTCAGACTTCCACCATCTGTGATTTGTAAAAGGGTTGACATGCGCTGTTTCTCTTTTCTTCGGGCAGTATAGATAGGCGAATTCATACCTTGCACTGTGAGCTGGATGATTCCTCTGTCTTCACCGAAGGAGTTGATGGCGTGGCAGGAGAAGAAGCCAGAGTCCTCCCTCACTGTGGGCATGATCTGATGGATGCACAGACGTGAGAGGAGGTTGGAATTGTGATATTGATGTAAAAAAAAATTGACAATATTTGATATCTTCACATTTTGCAAGGTTATACTTGGCAGGGTTAGAAATGTAATTTAGACAAGTAAGCGCGGGCGCCCTGACCATCAGGGGACCACTGATTTAGACCCACATATAACTCAAATGAAATTATTTTGCTCATGCTATGGCTTCATTTCCTGTATGTAATGGATAGTAGCAATCCAATAAATGTCCCCAACTCAAATGTCACACATGCACTGAGTTGCCCATTCTCCTACCTGCAGGGTCGAGATGACTTCATCGCCCACCTCCTTGACAGAAACCACGTAGCGGCTGGTCTCGGGGTTGATGATGCGTTCCTCCTTCTCCCATCGCACCATGATGGGTTTCTCACCGTGAGCTGTGCAGCTCATCTTCTTCTCCTCACCCTGCGTGGCCAGCGTGGTGTTGGGGTAGGATGTGATCATGGCCGGGACTGGTGTGAAAATAAGGTGGAGAGAAAGAGAAGGCGATTTAATGTTTGATTTGTTTCGCACGGAAAACATACAGACGTGATGATCAAAGAAACATAGTGTAAGTTAGTGTTCAATATTGTATAAAACATTAAGAGTCAATATATACAAATATAGCTAACTGTGAAACAATTTTAAATTTATTAAAACTCAACCTTTTCTTATCTAAAATAATTTTCATACTTTTTCACAGTTATGTAAAACTCTTCACACAGTCATTGACATAAGCTGCAAGTACATGTGGACTAAACTGTAAATCATTTTTCATTTGTTCACAGAACAGCTGATTGCAATTTCAGCTGAGTGCCTCCAGGTTTGCTGTTCTCAGTGTCGTCAGCAAACAGACCGAAGGGGGCGGCTGCAGAATGATTGTGTTTAGAAACATGGATGAAGGAAGAAGGAAGAAGGAAGACTGGGGAACACTAAGCACTTCTCTCTCTCTGCAATCATTGCTGCTGACAAATCTAAAAATACAAACAAGTTTAGACTTAACCCTAACCCCACTACAAAAAAATAAAACAGATAAAGAATATTAAAATAAAATACAAATATGTCACATTAGAAAAACCCCACTCAAGGATGGATAAGGTTAAAATGCAATTGCATCCATCAAGGTAAATGGACCATACCTTGCACTGTTACTGTTTATCAGTCTGCTGACTTCTTTTCATTATGATAGAGCATAAAAACACCTCACCTCCTCCTCCCTCTCCTCCTCTCTACATAACCAGTCGAGCCAAACATCCATTGATTGTTTTATGTTTTACAGTCGGATGCAAAGGTTTCTTCCCAAAGGAGTGAGAGATGCACAGGATATTGTCATTGTTGACATGGTGACGAGCAATAATACTACTTTTACTACCACAATATCACTTTAGGAATTGTGAATATGGTAAGCACAGAGGAAATTGCCTATAATTGAGTACTACAGAAAGATTAAATAATAAGGATGAAGCCTTTGTACTCTTCACATGGTGAACGTGTGACAGAACTCAACTATTAAGCTGTTCTGCTAAGTAATGTAACAGGGAAGATATTCAGCTATGAATAAGAATGAGAATACGATACTATAAAACAGTGGATCATTGTATGTAATGGTGATGGAAGAAAAGCAAACTGCACATACATTCGTCTTTGTGAATGAAACTTTGTGGATCAACATGATAAAAGCACGCTGCAGAGGAAGAAATGTGATTGAATAGCATGTTCAAGGCCCGGAGAGAAGCTAACATCACAATGTGTGCAGCTCGGTCCAATGATGGTTTGTTGTTACACAATAGACTCACTAGCTCCTACAACACAGAGTCTCATTTCTTTGGATGACCTGCATAATCGGCTTGTGTCAGCAGAGGAGAGAAATCGAGGGGCAAGAAACTCCCTGACCCTTGCGGTTGTGTGGGTTAATGTTGCATCACCGCTCTGCTACAGTCACAGAGCAGGTCAGTACTATTCTTGCCTCCATACTCCTGAACCCCACAGTAAGAGTGTTTCTCTGCATGGAGGTGAAACGTCTTTGACCACCATGCAAATGATCAGATATCCTGACTGGATGTCACGAATGCAAGGTGAGGACACACTGTTACTGGTGACTGCCAGAATTGAATTAGACATTGTCCAAGGTGCAAAGACTAATCTCCTGACAGTGTTGTCAGCAGCAGCTGGTGTTAGCTGGTTAAGTCCTGGATAATAACATTGGTATGTTTAAGGTATTCATAATATTCCTCAGAGAAAAATTCACACCTCTGTGAAAACAAATTTGTGTTACTCTTTGGGTCGTTATCCAGTTAGTGGTTGAAGTAACTGAGGAAGGCAGGAAGGATATGAAGGTGAAGGGAAGTGATAGATGACTACTCCTCCAGCATGAAAAATGTCATTATGAAGTAAAAATAATCTCCGGAAATCAAATATTTCTAAATAACCAGAGTAAAACCCTTGTGGTTGTGAGGAGCTTTATGAGAATACAAGTTTAATGACTTTTGATTCATGAATTTATATATTTTATATTGAACCCTTTGAGGCCTTAGTATTCTTGTTTCAATGATTTTGTGGCATTTTAATGTAATACCCAGCGAAGGGGAAACTACTCATCAAACCACTATGCAAAATCCTAATAATTAGTTACTTGTTAAATTTAAATGTAAACACATCATGGAATAAAACCCAATTAGAGTAGACAACAAACATATTGTGAGCTTTGTTAATAAACTGTGACGAACGCAACATTGCCCTTCAATGCTGTGTATCTTGTATCTAAGGGTCCTAAATGGTACAGTGAGGATCTAACAACACTCTGAAGACACCACACTAAACACACACTAACTATATACATGCCTCATTACACCCCAGCCGAGTGTATAACAACCCTCTGCTCCCAGATGCTCACACACGCTCAGACACACAAACACAAACACGCAAGCTTGTGCATGCTCTCGTTTTCTGTCTTTTGTGAGCACACACACTCTCTCTCTCACACTCTCACACACACACACACACACACACACACACACACACACACACACACACACACACACACACACACACACACACACACACACACACACACACACACACACACACACACACAAAGAGTGACTCCAGTGATGTGATGGGAAGTGTCAGGCAAGAGGTTGCAAACATTTAAGCCTCATCTCTTATTCACTCTGCAGCCATTTGGGTCTCGGCTGTGGAAAAGAACGCTGATTTATTTTGCATGACAAGTATGAATTTTTTGTGAGACACATTTGGATAAGTGAGGGGAAAAAAAGAACTGCTGAGGCTTTATGTAAACGTTATCGTATTAGAGCACAGTTACTTTCATTTTGCCGTGTAAGTGGCTTGGAGGTAGCACAGGGCAGTGTTGTTGACACTCACACTGGCACATCGGGATACTGTGCTAGGTGACAAAAAGGAGGTCAGTGAAAAGAGGTGTGTCGAGGGTGTCTGTGCTGTAAACATTAAAAGCATTTCAACATCCAGGATCTGGAGGGGAAACACATGAAAGCTACATATAACATTAATACTGTAGTTCCCATGACTTAGATAGCTCAACAGACAATGTTTATTGATGTGCCGATACAATGGTTTGATCGCGCTGCACCAAGGGAATAATCACAAAATTATTACTGGAAATATTGTTGGCGATTCAATTTTAAGAAAAATATATATTTCATAAATGTTCACTATGTGTAATCCAATTTATACATTTTTATTTGGGGAAAGAAATATCAAAGGAGCAAGTCTGAGCTTTGTTAGATTGAATTGTGGACTAACTGCAATCGATCAATCATCTCAGGTTTGGTGTGTGTGTGTGTGGTGGGAGGTTCTTTTGATCTTTTGATCTCTCAGCCAATCAGAGCAGTGGCTTTTCAGTTGTAAGAACTGCAGAAAATAAATCGACATTAATTTATTGACTGAAACTTAACACGTCTATTGGATGTTTCTACACTCAACAGAAAATAAAACATGAATGCAACTTGTGTCTGGGTATATGCATATGTGAACAAGAATATTTATGTGCGCGAGTAGCCCAGCTGAGCCAGCCCTGAGGCACAATTTGTGGCGCTGTAATTGTTGTGTTGATGTATTTCTTTAATACTGAGTGGAATTATGGGAATAATGTGTGAATATAATAAAGTCAAGAAACAAGGGTAAGAGACAAAAGGAAACATATGAGACAACACACAAAGGGTTTAATCCTAAACATCGTTCTCAGTCACTAAAATATGTTTCCTTGTCCAGTTGGATCTCTGTAAAGATTTAAAGAGTAAACCAAGCGACAACGATGATGAGCTCAAATGAAGCGTAAATAGATGACTAAATAGAGATCACTACCCTTTACACATGCAGACACACAGAGGACAAGCATGCATGCACTGATTCTGTATGGAAACCAATTCAATGTGATGTGTTTATGAGAGGAGGATGGATGCCAGTCGTGTGTGTTACAGTCCCACACGTGTCTATTTTCACCCTAGGATTATTCCTAGAAATCTGCTGCTGTATCTGGAGCTCACTTTAGTATAAAAGGAAAAACAAAAAAGAAAACATCACCACTGCAGCTTTTGGGAAAACCAAAGAACAGCAGCGGAGTGCACAGTGTGTGTTTTCTGCACGGCACAATGTGTCTTTTATGTGGAGGTGAGGAGAGCCCTGTTCCTCCACAGCAACCCAGAGGGCAGTGATGATACATTTAAGCCTGCAGGGGATTGTGGGGGATAGGCTGGCTGCTGATAGGCTACTCCCGTGAGACAAAAGCAACCCCCCTCCCCGCCACCCCCCCTTCTCCCAGGCTCCCTTTCACCTGGCCAGGTTACCATGCCAACCAGCATCGGACAGTCTCTCCTCTTCTCTCCCCACCTCACCTCCCTCCCTCCTCCCTCTCCTCCTTCCTCTCTAGCTCTCTCTATCTCCAGGCTCCACTCTTCGAAAAAAGGGCCATTTCTAGTAGCCAGGAATAGAACATGGACCTGCCATTGATTTTCACAGGAGTATGATGATGATTACACAATCACGCCTTGAATGTCGCAATGCAGGGCCAAAAAAAAAGACACAAATAGAAAATGTTTCTAAGTCTTTGTGATGTGGGAAACAGAATTAGTCCAACGGAGGAGTCAGGAGAATGATGTTAACACATAATTGAATTAGAACAGAATTGCTTCTTCAGTGTGGGACTATTCATCAGAGATCAAAGAATGAACCACAGCAGAGGTTCAGTGAGATGTGACAGATGTGATGAAAAGCATTACGGTTACTTCAGCAAAATTGTTATTAGCAAGACAGAAGGCTGAAAGGTCAAGATTAATTTTGGAAGTTGCATTTTTTGCAAAAAGAAAATCATGTTATCATTCAGTCTATAAAAGTTGTAAGTTATTGCTTTTAGGGAAATCTGAGGTTTGATTGATTGAATTGCTTTGGATTTCTCAATAGGGGGATTATGTTCATTCTGTCCGTATGTGATTCTGACATTTTCTTTAAATTATGAAAATCAGTAAGTCAGCTTTTCTTTCCCTCTGTCTACATTAACTGGCCTCATCCTCAGTAATATAGCATATGTAGAGAACACGGGGATGCTCGTCTACATTTCACCCCACACTATGTCACTGGCTGCCTGGAAGGCTAGTCTATAAGCCACAGGGCACGCCCAGCTCAATGGGGCCACGAGGGCCAGACATCAGAAGAGGAGCCGGGTTGTGTATAGCTCCCTTGCCCTGGAGGCACAATGTAAGTGGGTGCTGGGGGAAGAGACGGGCTGGATGGGTGTGGGGGGAGGGTGGGCTGTGGTGAACGCACAAAGATGACTGGTTCACTGGCAGCCTGCAATGTACTGAAATAATTCTCTTAGCTGCACAATTGGCTTGGACGTGGAGCATGATACCAAATGGATGCCTGCAGACTGGGTGGACTTCTGTACAGAGGAGCGAGGGAGGGGGATGGATTGCAGATGAGTAAATAAGATAAAAGAAATAGAGACTAGAGGAAGAAGGGATATCCTCATGGTTAGTCTGCTGGAGACTGTACAGTGACCACAAGACCATTTACCACTTCTCTTCAGTGAGGCCTCATTATGTGCTCCGTCCTCATCACTGTCTGCTGACATTATGATGCCTAATAGGCCTGATTGGTCTTAATTGGCCCTGATAAACATTGAGTGGCTGTTGACTGACTCTGATAGCATCCACCATGGATTGCTAATGAATGGACTGAATTGCATGTGTTTTGGAGGTAGGGATGCTTGACTGGAAATTGCCAAAAAGTGATTTGTTTAAGCCGCACATAAAATCATAAACTAAACTTGACATCAAAGCTGCAAGCAGCCTTGAACGGGCAAACACTGTGCGAATGAGTAAGATCATGGACTAACCATGCATTTTGTTGCTCTGTATAGCATGTAGACCAGCCCAAGAAACGTTCATGTGAGTGGAATGATGATTGTGACATGAGACATACTTTTTGTGGCTCTATGACTCAATATTGGCAAGTAGATAACTTCAGGGAGGGACTCTTATCAAACATATGATAGGGCAACACTGTTTCGTCAAAATTCACAATTTTCACAACATAGCATCATAATGATCTTAAGGCTTTTCCGACCGACTAAGAGCTGGATATTTAACTTATTGACATTTACATGTCAACAGTATGTGGATATGGTTGTGTAATGTAACACGAGGGCTGCACAATTATAAGCACATCCATGCACATGCACTTTCAGCCATGTACGACTTAGTCCCGGTGCACAGAATGCAAGCAATTTTTCCTGGCTGTTAGTGCAGTGGCCACGTTCACACAGGATGATACATGGTGTATTATGACGAGACATTAGCCTATGCACAGACACTCATAACAATGAAAGTGCAGAGCTACGACATCACAATAGCAACAATTCATTTCCTGCGGAGTCTACACAATAGCCCGGCAGAGTGGGATCTATCTAAACCACTGCATTAGCAGCCTGGCCCATCAGTCTTTTGTAATGGCTGCACTGTGCTGCACTATATCTGTGCCTTTACATTATGTCTTTGCATTGATGTGTGCAGCCCTTTGTGTGCTAATGTCTGTCCTTGTGTGTGCTTATGAGCATGTTTGCTCATCTGTGTCACCTATGTAACCTGATACCATTATCACCATGCATGTGTTTACACAGTACAGCTCAGTTTCAATTTGATCTAATGATTTCCTGTATATTGATACATGAGTCTCGCATAGCCAGACCTCTCTTCACAGTGCTCACTCCCTCTTCTTCTAAAAACAAAAACTAAAATGTTTCGGCATGTTTGTATTTCTATAATCCAATCACAATTGACTTGGGTGGACGATGCAGTAACATCGCGCCTGCCAAATAGTGTTTAGGTGGAATAATTTGCAGACGGGGAGGCGACTGCTGTCATTAAAATATAAAATTCCCCGATGCAAGACGGGGATGCATGCAGATAGTGGAAGGGGAGAAAAGTGTTGCGTGAGAAACACGGCCAATGGCAGGCTTATACCTGCAGTCTACATCCGGTGAGTCACATTGATACATCAAGCTTCACTTGGACAGCTAATAATACACAGTGGAGATCATGCTATCTATCACATGAGCACTTCAGCATGCGTCAGCTTGTGTGCTCCCTAATTGGCTCCTAAGCCTCTTAAGTAGCTGCCACTGCTCAAGTGGTGTAGGCTGGCCAGGATAAACAACATGAAAACACCACAGAGTGTACAGAACATCACAGTGTCCGACATTACCGAGCATTACAGCCTCAAACGCTGTACTTGTATGCACATGGAGAGGCTTTAAGGGTTAACAAGCTCCTTGCCTGCACATTAGGACACGCACACACACACTTTTCAATGACACAAGGATAATCATTGATATAATGCATTCCTCGTGTCTCTTACACTAACCTTAACCTCACCGTGAACCTTAAAACCAATTCCTAACCCTAAAACCGCCCTTTGAAATTGGTAGGATCTGCCAAAATATCATTGTTTTCCCAAAATGTCCTCAGTCCATATTTTTACAACTCAAACTGGCCCTTGCTAAGACAGAAGTACATGTGCACACATACACACAGCCTTAAAGATCATTAATAATATGTTACAGAAGAAATCCAAGTACTTAAATTCTTTGAGACGATTATCCCACAACTAAAATCCAGAAGCAGCTGCTTCCACTGAGTGACAACTTCACCTACAGCACCGGTGTTTGTCAGACTGTGAAAACTTTGTCTGTACCAAATAGTTTTGTAAAAGTCTTATAAACAACACAAAGCGCGTTGTTTCCATATTTCTAGTCTATTTTTAGTAATCAGCATCGGAAAAGACAGATGGCAAAATTACGTTAAAAAATTTAGGGTCACAGTACATAATTCTTTATGCTGTCTCTCAAAAATGTGCACAAAACAAGCTGACATGAAATATAAAATAATGCAGTAATGCTGCAACTAACAATTATTATTTTTAACAATAAATCTGCTGACCTTTTTTAGATTGATCGATTTACAAATTGGTCTATAAAACTCACCCCAGGTGACAACTTCAAATTGTTTTGTCTGATCAAAAGTCCAAAGTCCAAATATATTCAATGTATTATGACATATAGCAAATCCTCACATAGGGAAAACCGCAAACAAAGAATGCTTCAAAAGGACAGAAATGCTTAAAAATGCACTATATGATGAAGTCATTATCAAATTGATTACAAACTTATTGTTTCAGATCCAATAAGCAATATGATAATCTAAACTGTAAATTAAGATAAGTTTACATGAGAAATCAACGCATTTAATTGACTTGTGGCTCAATACATGCAATTTATTTATAAGCAGCATGTAAACATATTTGCCATAAAGACAAATCAACAGTAAAATGCTGTCTCAGTGTTCAGTTGCCAAATTGTCATATTGCCCATATGTGTCAGTAATCCTATCCTGCAATATGGTAATGTTACTCTGATTGGCCAGAAGACAGTGTGATATATAGTATATATCATATAGGATGTTGTCATTAAGTGTTGTAAAATAAAAAAGTGTGGAGCATTCAATCTACACTTCTATGTAAGGACTTTAAGAAGTGAAACCTCTTGATCTGGATATGTATACATTATTTTAGCAATTACCAGATAATTACAAATACACTTCAAATGTATGTTTTTCAAAGACATGTGAACTGTGACTAACATTTGAATGACATAAAGGGCTAAACAGAGTTGGTTTGAGAGTTGGTGCATGCATGTTTGTGAGGGAGCATGTTGGGCTGGAGTCAGACAAGAGGGGTCATGTTGACTATTTGGCTGCGGCTGGCAGACAGTGAGACACTCAGCAGGGAGTACTCTGCTCGGGCTTGATAAGAGCCACAAGGCCAAAAGCCTCATCTTGCAGTGACAGATCAAACTGAGCACCCAGCCACAGTAGACACACACACACACACACACACACACACACACACACACACACACACACACACACACACACACACACACACACACACACACACACACACACACACACACACACACACACACACACACACACACACACACACGTAAATCCACGATCATAAGCCCATACAGAACCATGAAGAACTGTATCTTCATGGAATTGAGAAATACATTATTTGTGACACTGTCTGTGCTATAGAGGAAGTCCTGGTGTATGTAGACTGTCAGATCCATGCTTTTAGCAGTTCTGTTTTTGAGACGATATAGTGAATAATCATGTATTAGACACTCATTATTTATGAAGTGTTCTTTCAACCTGAAGAGGGCAGTCTTCCTGTTTAAAAAATGAAATATTACTAGATAAATAATTCTGATTGAAATTCATGAATTTAAATGCCTTGGTAAAATAAACTGCTTAATTTATGTTATCATATGTAATAATGGGTTTGTACAAGACATATCTCAACAATTACAACTAAAGTTACCGTAAAACTATTTTTGGTGATCTATGATTGGTTAGAAGCTGAAAAAGGTGGTTGCATAACTGTATTTCATGCATATGTGGTAATGTGAGCATGACGGGTGTTAGGTCCAATCCTTTGATTTTGTGATGTAGCAGCCCAAAATTTACATTTCACATCGGATAGACATGATCGGAGGGACATGAATGTACTTAGAGGAAGAGAGAGTTAATAATATAAAATAAAAATGGCTGTATCTCATGCACAGGAAAGGGAGGATGACAGAAAACAGAAAGAAAGGCACAGGGAGATGGGGAACATTTGTGGATAAGGCATTTCTCTTTCAACCCCCTTTTTCTCCATCCCTCAGCCCCTCTTTTCCACATGGCAGCTCCTGTCTGCATGCAGAATTCAAGGCTTAATGGAGGGGAGCTAAGTCCTTAGCCACACAGCGGATAAATGCTGTACTTTCTTCCAAGAGATGTGGTGGGGATGGCTGTGTGCGTTGCTTTCGTGGGATTCAGTCAGGCAGAAAGCACAGAGCAAGCACCATGATGGCATCTTGCTGGTGGCCTGACTGTCACAGACAAAGCCCACTCCAGATCAACTCACTTGACCTCTGTGCTTCAGTGACAATGTTTTACTTTAATGTTACCAGCACCTGAGCCCACAACAGAGGAGTGGACTAGATGCAGTCAGGTGTAATCATTTTGTGACAGCACATATGGGACATTACCATAAATACTAAGATAATCGAAGGCAGACATGACCATCTATAGCACGGACCAACACTGAATACATGTTTGAATTTACGCTCCTCAGTGTAGAAAGGTGCTGTTTTCCCACGAGACTTACTTTTGACATTGAGATACATGGACTTGCTGACATCAGCTCCAACATCGTTGCTGACTCTACACAGGTAGAAGCCACTGTCTTCTTCCAGCACATGCTTAATGAGCAGAGAGCCGTTGACCAGCACCTCGATCCGAAAGCCTGAGTTGAGGGCGATGGGTTTGAATTGAGGGACCCCGGCACCTGTCACAGAGCAGAGAGCGAGTGTTAACAGAGTTTTAGACGGACACTTACACTGGCTCACAATTTTGTTTTCTCCATTCTCATAGAAATGCTTAGAGCAAAGTCATTCACCACAAATATGATCGCTTTATAAAGGGTTATGTCCCTATTTATATCAGTGTGTGAAAGAGACACTGTAAGAGTGACTAATGAACAATAATGGAAGGAGGCTATATAATTTTGTCATTGCATTGCCATTGTAAAAGCTTGTACATCAATGTATGCCAACATGTAATGGAACTAGCATTTAAAACAAACCCTGAGGATCTTGACATCATGAAAGTGAACTTTATTGAACAGTATTTGTCCTGGATTGCATTATCGTACCAGTGTACCTAATATTGTTGACATTCAGCGTAAAAACAGGACATTCTTAGTTTTACTTATGGTTAAACTTAGTGTCCAGATGAATTCATATAAATATTACCTCTGGCATGTTTTCATCTGCGTTTATTTGTATATTAGCAGGATTACACCAAAATTACAGTTTTTCATGAAATTTTATGGAGGGGTGGAGCATGACAAAAGAAACAACCACTTAAATTTTGCCCTCACACTTTAGAATTGAATTTAACATTAATCTTTGTTTCAAATTCATCAAAGGCAGCATGATTCCCAGATCCTCGTACACCACTGAATGGAATGAGACAAGTTGCTGGCAGGGTTAAATGTATTTTGCCTTCTGTGTGTTTGATAATACTTTTTTTTGAATGAACAACACATAAACCATGTCACCATATGAGCCTCAGTTACATATTATAAAGAGTAACCAAATCAAAACTGACAAAAGTAAAAGCAGTGGTCACTCATTAGAGGGGAAATCCTTGTTTTCAGAATCACTGCTATTGGTAAAGGCTGAATTAAAACGTGTAGAATAAAACCCTTGCTGTCTCTCATTTCATAGTGCTTGTTTGAACTGAAAGTGAGTATTTGTATGCATACAACCTTAAGGCTGTGGACATTATATTGGTTGTGTTGGCATTCAGAAATAAGTCATCTACCTCAAAAAATAAGTTTTGCCGTAGGACAATAAATCGAAACATACACAAATTCAGCACGACTGCCAACACTTTCACCAAACCTGGGGCGGTGAGAGGTGTGTTTATACAGAATGTAAAGTGTATGTGCCATATGTTACCTTTAGAGTACTCCCACTGGATGGTAGGGACAGGATAACCTTCTGCCGAGCAGTTTAGTATCACCGCTTTTCCATAGATGCCATCCTGGTCCTTAGGTTGTACCACAAATTTGGGAGGGACTGAAAGACAAGTGACCATATGATTCATAGGTTGCTTTATTATAACCAGGGATAAAAATAAGGGGAAAATCTGATATAATTATTGGCTGTCATACTCAAATTAAAACTAAATTTGACACAAACAGACATCAAATGTCAACAACAATTCGACAGATAATCTGTGAAAGTTGTATATTTGGTGGCAAACGGCACAAGATGCAAGAAAAGACTAAAAGAGATTGTCTTCTTTTTCCTCTTCACCTCAGTCCCTCCTTCCTAATTCATGTCCCCTTCCTCACCTCGGACAATGAGCTGGCTCTGGTGTTCCACGGCGGCTGCCTGGTTGCGTGCGATGCAGGTGTAGTTGCCGTTGTGCATCAGTGTGAGATTGGAGACGCGCAGGGAGCTGGTAAAGTCGATGTTGTCTATGGTGACACCAAGGCTGACTGGGATCGGCCGGCCGTCCTTCTGCCAGGTGATGAAGACGGGCTGGTCGCCAGACATGACCACGCAGGGGATGAAGACTCGTTGGCCAATGGAAAACCGGGGGAACTCAAAGGGGTGGATGGTGGGTGGGACTGTGGAGGAGACATGCAGATTAATTTCCCCTATTGGAGTGTACCTTAAGCCTGTGGGTTACATGTCTATAACTTAGGTTTAATTTGATCAACAGACAACAGGTTTAGGACTCCAGCCTCAGAAGTACCTCAGCTGAGATTCTGTCATGGCTGAGCTACTTTATAAAGCACTCCCATGGCAACTCAGTAGTTGATTAAATAATTCTCTCTTCATCACCCTCTTCTCCATATAACATTATGCTATGATTTTGCACGAATGAGAGAAATATTTTATTACCCTTCTCCATGTAGAGCAGCTGAATTCTCTCTCAAACAACATGCATGTAACATTCTCCCTCACTCTCTTTTCGCTCTCTGGGGACACCGTAGCCATCGTGAGAACCAGATGCTTTGGAAAATTAATGATTTAAAATAACATTGGAATAAGCGGCACTTCAGCACTTATTTAATTCACAACAAAATAGGGATAATAGGCTCCTGGGGATTCCCTCTCGGCAGCGGTGGAATGCTAAGCAGCTGAGAGGCAAATTAGCTGAGGCGGAATGGCGCCGTAGCTTTGTCTACGGTGTGTGATTTCCCCCTCGCACACTCGTTAGCACGTCAAGACCCGCCAGAGAGAGAGTGTGAGAGAGAGATCCAAGGGGGTTGCCCATCCGACATTTCAAATTATGCATCGTCACTGAAGAAAGAAGAGCCATCTGAGGTTATCATCATCTGGCTCAGCTCGGTGCCACTGCATATTCAGATGAGCTCCAGATAAACTGGCTGGATGATGGAGATGGGGCATTGCTATCAGTGATGTGTGTGTGTGTGTGTGTGTGTGTGTGTGTGTGTGTGTGTGTGTGTGTGTGTGTGTGTGTGTGTGTGTGTGTGTGTGTGTGTGTGTGTGTGTGTGTGTGTGTTTTATGGGCTGTGATACACATGTATCCCATTGCATATCTGTGTTTTCTACAAGGAAAGGTAGATACCAAGGTGATGCTTTAATGTATCTCTTATTGTGACGTACAGCACGTGTGCCAGATGGAAAAACACACCAGGGTCAGGATGCAGACTGATGAAGTGATTCTGTTTTAGTAACCGCAGACTGAGAGATTAATGATGGACTACCCTGAATGTACTCAAGAAATACTCGGGTATATTATAGAGTGTCATTGCCCATCTCAAATAAATGCCCTCCGCTGCTTACTTGACACTTGAGATTGGTAATAATCATGATGGAGTAGCTGTGATTACACGCAGCTACAGCAACTAAATCTTATTTAATTTTTCTGAATGTTAGTCCCAGGTTTATTATGCAGAGTTCCAGGTGACTGAAGACAGATCAGACTGAGGTCCATACCTTTCACAGTAACGTAGACGCTCTGGTGAGTGGAGAGCTGAGGCTGCACCAGCACATTACACGTATATTCTCCTTCGTCCACATCCTTCTGCACGTCAAACAGCTTCAGGGTGCCGTTGTTCTCGAAGGCCCGCTGCCGGTGATTGTACGGCAGCAAGTTGGAGTCCTTGTACCACTTGATGGAGTAGTACGGGTAGCCAATGACACGGCAGTGGATGTACATATCCCGCCCAGCGATGGCAGTGAGGTTTTTCATTGGTCTGATGCTGGCAGGCCCTTGAAGGACACATTGGAGAGACAACTCTCTTAAAATGATTTTGAGGCAGGGGGGTGGGATAAAAGATAGCTGTGCTGTGGTGTGTGTGTTTTCAAGACAACACAAAGTTTACATGCCTTAATTCATTCAAATAGTAACACAGAAATATTACCAGATAGGAGTTTCAGACTGCCTGATTAAGTATCAACATGGAAAAGTGTTTAGTCAACTCTTAAATAAAATTAGACTCAGTTTAAACTTTCTGCTCTGTTCTCTTTTCAGGTTGGTCAAAGAACTAGGAATCCACAGACAAGCCCTGCACCAGAAAATGAAAGAAACATCAGGGACTGCAGAACGCTGCAGCCAATGGCTGTGGATCAGGAGGAAAGATCCAAGATGGTAGGGACACACACCCAGGTCTCCTCAGCCTACGGTGGGACTGCCTTAGCAGAGGGTGTCTTGTGATTAAATGGCTGAAACACCAGACGACACTTAAGTATGCAACTGATGATATATATCCCTAATATCTGCTTGTGATCCCTGCTGGTGGTAAGCAACTAAACATCGAACTGGTGCGAAATACCTTCGAACATACAAGGGATATTCACCATCTTGTCCTATGTTCTAAAATTCAAATGAGCTTTTTGCCTTCTCAGAACCAGGGTCTCATGTACCCTCCTGTCTGAGCTTATAGTGAATACTACTTTCTTCCCCACCTAGTCTGTTCTGGCTGTGATAGCCTCTGACAAGCATTAGAGTGGAATGTTCCCTTTCTCCACTCATGGAGCGTTTATCAAACCCATTACTTATGTTGCTGGCTTTCACGCACACTTAACACACGTGAAAAACCAGCAGAATAACCAACAGGCTTCCATAGCTCAATGCCTATCAGGGAAATGGACTATTAGGCTTCTCTTTAAAGCACTGCAGAAGACAGTTTAACTAGGCTCTGTAGTGTACTCTGAGCACAAGCATATACTGGGTTGCTACCCTCTTTAGCACGATTAAGGAGCCAACGATGTGAGAAACAGTCATTACACTTTCTCCGCAATGGCACCTGTGGAGATTTATCTTCATTGCTTGACTGCATTTGCCATCCATGGACCCTCGCTAAAGGGCTAGAGGATCACCCTATTTAGCCTCACAACATGCAAGAATGAACACAATCAAATTAAACCAATCAGTGTACAGACCGTACCCCTCCCTCTCTGCAACAGAGCAATGCTAATGGCAGTGCACTATGCACAGAAAGCTTGAGTGCCCCAGTATTACTGCTACATGACAACAGCAATCCAGCCAACCACGTCCCTGTACAGAGCAGACTGCACTGCACGAGTTGACAGTGAGTCACCTTAATGGTGTCCCAATATAAAGCTATCAGCAGGTGTAGGGAGCGGGGCATTAGAAGTTAATGCTGACACCAGTGACTAATGGCGGGAAGAGCTACTACAGGAGCCTGTGGACATCCCTGTCCTAGTCTCATCAAGTGGACACAGACCAAGGCTGCACCATCAGGTTTTAAGCGTAACAGAGAAACAAGCAATCCCTCGGACTAAAAATCTAAATATCTTGACAGACTTAGTCAGGCATTCTTTAAACATCTGCACATCAAAGCCAATTAAAAATGCGTCAAGTCCGAAACAAATCAAGACATGTTGATGTGTATATGTGATGGTGTGCTGGAAGAGTTGATCTGACAAGCACCTCTTACGTTTATTCGCGCCTGGTAGGAAACTGTCCCGGCCGAGTTGTTGCAGATGCAGCGATACACCCCTCCGTTGGGCACCTGGGTCTGGCTGATGTTGAGGTGGCTGACTACGTGACCTTCGGCGTTGGTGTAGTGTGAGATGCGGTGGCGGCTGTCCCGTACGACAGGTTCGTCATCCAGAGTCCATGTTATCCGTGGCTCCGGCGTGCCCTTCACAGTGCACGACAGCGACACAAACTCATTGATGTTGTAGACCTTCTCGCTGAATGAAGCCAGAATCTTGGGGGTGCCATCTGGTCAGTGGAAGGAGAGTCACATGACAATGGACATTTTATTATTATATAAATAAATAATACAAATGCATAACTGAAGCCTTAAAAAAAATCTTAATCCTTTCAAATATCCAGTTTGATTTGCCTTTTCACTGCAGTGTCTGTGGTATAAAAAGCAGAATCAGAGTATAAAGCAGATAAATACAGCTCCTTTCTCTGGCTCCACAACATCATTAATTATCAATATTCTCCTTATCATGGTGTGGTCATGGGAGGCAGACACTGCAGCACCCCCAGCCCCTTTAACAGTATGCAAGCTTCTTTCACAAAATCGAATCAAATAGGCTGGGCCTCTGCTGTACTGCAGCACTCAAAACAACATGTCTACCCTAGAGGAGTGCAGGGACATGCAGACACACAGTTTGCATTTACACAAATTAAGGAGAAAATACATGCTAATTTTGTTACTTATCCATATTAAAACACTTGCACCACCCACATATCTTCTCTCAGAGACACTGTGAATTCTGACCTTCAAGTATGACTTGGACAAAGTCCTGGGCTGACATCTTGCCATGTCTGGCGAAACACTGATAGGCTCCTCCATCACTCTTGGCCATACCAGCCATAACCAGGTTCTCCCTGTTCTCGCCTGTCATGCGGACGCTGTTACTGGGGTAGATGAGCTCTCCATTACGGTACCAGGAGAGCTGGTATTCCTCAGAGCCGGTTACACCGCAGGTCAGTGAAACTTGGCTTCCCACACTGCCCTTCACCTTCCGTGGACTCACCACCACCTTCAGGGGCTCTGTGGGATACAAAGTTCATGACTGATGATTTTGTCTCACTTGTTTTACTAGTATTATTACAAGTACATGGTATTATAATTAGTGAAATGTGCTAAATATGCTACCTTAAGAACCTTAAAGATCTCAAGCACTTGCTTTTCCCTGTTTGGCATAGAAATAGAAATCATCCCCAATACCTTACCAACAACCCAATGGTACTGACCTTTTACCAGCAGCCTGCCAACCACCTCAGCATTGCCGTAGCCATTCCACACCTCACACACATACGTCCCTGTGTCACTGGGATGGGCTCTCTCTATCAGCAGGCCTGTCACACTCTGTCTGAAGCGTGTGTCAGGCTCCAGAGGCCGGTTGTCCTTTAGCCAGCGGTACTTGGGTGCGGGGTGACCAGAGGCCTTGCAGGGCAACTCCACTCGATGAGATGCCATCACCTCACGACGCTCGAAGCTGTCCAGGATGTGGGGCGCTGAGTTGGTGGGGTCTGTAAGGTAGGGAATAAAGAATAGTTAAAAGAGGTTTGATTTTTTTTTTTTTGCTGATTAATTCTGACCAATTTCGAAACTCAAATTTTGATGCATATCATGAAAACACAGGGAGTTTCAAATTGGATGATTGAAGATTAGCGTATCCACTTTGTGGCTAAAGACTAGTATCTATTTTGGGCCTCTAATTTTGCTGAACTGTCTTGACTTGTGGTGCTGTGCATGGCTAAAGCACAAGATCCTATATTTCCAGTAGCAAGCTATGCCTTGTAAATTCCTTTCAAACGCCACACTCTAAGTCCAGGGTGACAAATGACAGTGCACAGCTGTTTTCACAGTTTAAGAAATATTCTTTATGACAAGTAAACTGAGCTTCATGTGTAAATTTGGTGGCGTGTCCCTTTAAATGGTTTAAGGTAAGAGGGGGCATTCTCTGTGCTGGCACAATTCTGATGACCTTTATCACATGTCAGCCTCTCTTTAATTCATGTGTTTCTTCCTGTCACTCTCTATTCTACTCACATTATCTGGATCTTTTTTTACAAGCATGACTTTATTTCAATATGTTCCTCTGTTATTTTGCACACAGTTGGAAACCAACCAAAACCAACAGCTAAACAAAAAAAGCCAGAGATCAATGACTACATTTTCCATGTCTATATCAACTTGTTTACTTGTGTTGAGCCGTAGTATATTGTAAATAACCACCATAAACTACTATATAATGCAGATATTTTGGCATCGCTCTTACCTGAGACAATGAGGCGGGCACTATTGCTCTGTCGGGTCTCTCCTGTGTATCGATGGCGTGTCATACACCTGTAGTTGTACAGCCCATCTTCCATTTGCACATCCAGGATATACAGGGCTCCCGTGGACGTGATGAGAAACCGAGACACTGAAATAAATAGTAACTGATTTAAAATGACAACTTTTGGCCAATGAGTACCTGAAGTGTCACCTTGCAGTGACCTGTAAGTACTGTATATTGTCTCTGGTTAATCAGTACATAATTGAATATTGTAGAGGAGGTATTTGTAGCTTGCAGACTGACAACAAAACACAAACCCAGCAGACCCCCTTCTTAACGGAGTGCTGAATCCATCACCTCCTCATCTTTCATTGATCCCCACTGACTCCCCACCCAGCTTTACTGTCTAGGCTTTTATAAAAAGAAATAATAAAGAATAGTGTGAATATTCACAGCAGAATTGCAATGACAACAAACATCCTGAACACAAAAAAACAGATGAGAATATGTTTGTGAAACATTGTGTGTGACACGTGACAAGAACAAACAAAGACTATCGTCTGATTTCATCACGGGACTTCACACAAGCATTTTACAACAAATACTATTCAACAGTAACATGCTGCTGAGAATAAAACGTAGTGCGAGTGTGTGCATGTGTGTGTGTGCTCATTTTTATGCACTGGAATCACTACCTTACACATTCTAAAAGAAGAAAATACAGAAAATCCAATATTGAAGTCTCTTAGCAAATATTTGCAAGTCAAGTGAGGTACGCAGCGCTGTGTGATTGTAGTCACCAAACATCTGCTGCAGCCCATTTAGCTCAGCACAGCTCTGAGGCGCTGTGACAAGGCGGTGTGTTGTGTAGCAGTGTAACACAGCTCGTTATCATGTAGCTCATCGCTCTCTTCTCTCTCGCTCCCTCTCTCTCTCTCTCTCTAGGGGGAACTCTCGCTCTCTCTCTCCTCCCTCTCTCAGCTCCAGACTAAAGCACAGGCAGCCAGGGATCACAGAGCACTTTGATAAGGCATGGCTGCGCAGGTCGGCTGTGCTAATATCATGCTAATGTTATGCTAATTTGTGTGAACACATGGAAGCGGAGAGAGGTAGTCAGTGTTTATGAGGAGTGATGTGTGCTGTAGCTGGTGGCTGCCGGGGAATTTTCATGTCCCCTGATGATGGAGGAGCCAATCTGAGGTGGGGATCAAATGGGGCCACTGCAGGGTGGGGGATTCTGGCAATATTGGTAGATATCATAATGTGGACTTTATGGGCTGTTGAATTACTCTCATTTAGTCCTGTCACGACAGTTTAACACTGATTAAGACTGCTTGTACAGGCCTGTGCACATTGAACGTTGAAATAATGGGAAGAGGCCTAAAAGTGAAGCCTATAAATCTCCCATACATACAAAAAATATATATATTTTAGCAGAAAATGAGCTGAATCTTTAACATGTTTTGGAGGAAAAATAAACATTGAGCTTCCTACAGACAGTCCACAGACAGTGGATGGAGAGAATTACAGATGACTTCCAATATATTTACAGATTACATTAATGGTGCAATGAGAAAGGGGTGACTGAGAGGACAGAGGGAAATAAGGAGGAGGAGGAGAGGGAGGAATACACAGAGGAACGTGTCGAGGATGCTATTGTGAGCAAGTGTTGACCTAGTTAGAAATGAGAGACCATGGATTTGATATCCTGAAGGGCTTTTTTCAGCTTGTGGTCGAGATGCTCTCATGTGTGACAGACAACCGGTGGTAAAGGAGGGGGACAGGGGAGGTAGTAGACACCCATACTGTACGCGTAAGACTGAATCAGAGAGAAAGGACACGAAATGTAATCAAATCTGAATCGTACTGGTTTTGATTTACTTTCATGGAAAGGAACAGTTCCACGAAAGCAGATATCAAAGGAAAGAGAAATGCAGGCTGTCTCTCCTGTCTTTCCTTTCTCCTCTTTCTGTCTTCTTCCCCTTCTTTCCCTCTGAAAGTTGCCTGGCAGGAAAGGTTGACAAGGCAGGCTTATGAATGAGCAGAGCTTTCATTAGAGCAGACTGGCTGTCACTGCAACAAAGGGCCGGGGCTGGGAGAGGGGAGTACGCCTGTGTTTTAAATGAGCGTTAAAACAGACACATACTCACACGTGTTTACATGTGGGAGTGTGTGGTTGTCTCATGTCTCCCAGTGAAATAAACTGGCTCAGGATCATTATTAATTTTCTTACTTAAGCATATGTTTGATACATGAAGATATAACAAATAACATGTTATTTGACACCACATCACAAATCATGTGATGTGGTGTCAAACATCTACCTCTTTTTATCACAAGCCCTTCTCCTTACAATGGAGTTTGACTCTTCAACTTTTGGTATCTTCCCCTAAAAGTAAATTAGGACCTGGATGCTATTTCTTATTCAGTACAAAACTTGGCGTCATCATTAAGTGTTTGAACATCTGTGTCTTTACTACTGCTACTGCCTGGCCTCGAGAAAATGTGTGCAGCTGCGAGGGAAATTCCTGTAAAGTCTAGAATGTTGAGCTTTGTTTTACCTTTGAGGAACAGGGGAGTACAGTAATGAGTTCTGATTTTAGTAGATTCTGCACCTTACAGTTTGCAAACGCAGCAGGAGCTACATCAACAGGCCTACAGTGCAGATGAGTAACAGAAAATGTTCAGGTTCAGTGTATTTTATTATATTCCTGATTCCTCAATGAACACATTGCACATAACTGTACGTGCACTGTAATAACTGTACGTGTACTGAACTGTGTGCATGTCCTTGTAGCTGAGGGCAATTTCTGTGTGTGCTCGTACCTCTGCAGTTCTCTCGAATCCCATTGGCTTATGTGTCCATATATTAAAGTCTTGTGAACATAATATGTGTTTCGATGCATGTGTGTATGCAGCACACAGCTGCATGCATGGTCGATAATAACGATCGAAGGCGCTCCACTACGCTTTTCCCTGCTCCTCTGTGCTCCACCTACTGCATACTAACACCGCCTGAGAGACAGCCTCCACTGTTGTTGCAGTGTGCGTGTGTGTGTGTGAGAGAGAGAGAGAGAGAGAGAGAGAGAGAGAGAGAGAGAGAGAGAGAGAGAGAGAGAGAGAGAGAGAGAGAGAGAGAGAGAGAGCGCATACTAGGCATATGAACATGTGTTTGTGTCCACACCTGGGTGAATTGTGTAAATTTCGGAAACTATGGCTTCACTTCACTCCAGGTGGCCTGCAGGCCTATCAGTCCTCTCCTCTTCCCTTCCTCTGTCCACCCAGCTGCTCTGGCACCAACGATGCCACAAACACAAGTCCCTTTCTGTGGATCCTCTCTCAATAGGTTCAATTAATCCCCATATAAGCCACACTGAGCCTGCAACTGGACTCTTTGTTCATTCAAACTGGGAGGCTTTGCAGCTTTCCAGTGAAACCTAAATTACTAATAGAAATATTGCTGTAGTTACATCTTTCATCAAGGACAGTTTGCACTGGTGTCATCACTGGACACACATGCAGGTTAACATGTGATAAGGACTGAGAGGGAAGGCTGTCCGATAAGGTGGGATATAATGACACATGGTGACAAAGCTGAGCACGTTGGACTGTGCTTGCTGGGCGGCCATCTGCCCATCATGTTCAGCTGAAAGAGTTACCTCGGCTCCCTGAGTCATTCCAGTGTTTGATAATTGAGACGTGAGCACAGGAAATATGAAAATGGGAGGAGGGAGGGAGGGAGGGAGGGAGGGAGGGAGAGGAGAGAGAGAGAGAGAGAGAGAAAAAGATCAAGAGGGAAAGAGCACTTCTGGGATACAACCACTCTCTGTCATCTAAAATGACTTACAAATTAGCTTACAGCGGTGTGCTCCCAGTGAAGGGGAAAAAAAGACACAACTTTCATATGCTAATTCAGATCATGCAGAGCAATTATCAAAAAAATGTCAGCTCGGTCTGACAGATCTGAACAGGAACCCAGCGCCTCTGTCTCTGCTCCTTGTCTGTTTTCCTCAGATTCAAGAAGCTTTAATAATTAATTATTCTGTATAGAGATAATCCATTGTACATACTGCAGGTGTGCATATACATGGCACAATCTATGTTATTCTATGATTTTGAACATCCTAACCTACACTCTGCAACTTCCTCTGAAGAACGACTCCAACAGTCTGGATGCCACTTATGGGAAAACCCATGGTGTCAGCTAAACAATATCAATAAAAAAAATGCTTCCTCATCACTCTGCTCGCTGTGTCCCTATTGTACAACTGTCTTGGAGTGTATTAGTGAGTAGAGTGTGGTCCCTGGAGACAGCAGGGGCCCACAGTGTCAACGTAACCTTGGCCACTAAAGTCATGCAGCTTGACAAAACAAATAAATAAATAAAATAAGAAAATTTATAATCCAGGCCACGGCTGCACACTAACAAAACCATTAGCAATCTGCATCTAAAAATGTTCTCATGTGTGCGTGTGGCAGTTAGATGAGTGTGCATGTGGTTTTCACTGAGTAGCTTTTGAAAATGTGGCTTAAGATGGTTTTTAACTTCAACCAAAAAAATGGTTATATGAGTGAAAAATGTGTTGACATATTGTGTGTATAAATACTGAGAGTAGATTTTGGCAAAGGTGATAGGTACAACAACACAAATGGAGTTTCTTAAATACAGTTAGTATGCAAAACATCATTTAACACAGCAACATTCAATGCTACACTTTACACAGGAGAACAAATACTGAACATAAACACAAATCCACGAGACTGGTGGATGATGGATTGAGATGATTTGTTCATGCAATAGTAACAAAATGAATTATTGCATCTTTCCATCCATGAAAAAACCCTGTCAATTTAATTCCTATGTCGTAAAATGAAAATTTAGCGAGCACCGTCTTTTTAATAATCTAAAACTGCCACTATCTTACTGCCATATGCGACGCCATACTGTTTCTCACTATGAGAATGTCACACACTGTCTGGCGCCAGAATTGCCGGTGCAGTCTGTGAGTAATAATGAGTGTATGATGAGCCCAGGAGGGCCCGTGTTGTAATTAGGCCCGGTTAGAGTTATTGGCAGAGTGACTCCAGTTTGATCAGGCTAGGATAAGCATCTCTATAGAGAGGGAGATCCCACCAATTTAGAGCCCCTTTAATAAAAATCATTTGTCATTCTTACAGGAGGCACACTGACAGCTGCTGGGGGGTTGCCATGGCAACGTACTGGCCACCATTCGCTTAACAGGCAATCCTCCCAGTGCTGTAAATGGCGGTGAGGTGTAAAGACAAACATGCACGTACAATGTCCAGTTAAGACATATGCAAGAATATACAATAGTGCAGAAATTCTTCAGCTAAAATCTAAATAATCTTATAGTGAAATACTGATTGCAAAGTACCTGCCAAATAATTGTCATTTAAAATCTCCATATTTTAAATGTACTGTTGTTATTTTCCCTTTCAAATGCTGGAGTGAGCATCTTAACTGTCTGTACATGCAGAGGTTGTTCTATGGAATGGTCTTGGTTTATTACCTGAATGTTTGTGTCTCCCATCAACAACCTCATCCAACACCCAGCCTGCCATAAATGACAAATACTGTCTTTAATAATACATTCAACATAACATGTACATGTAAAATAGAACATACACATTTGCATGTTAACATAAACAGTGACAATTGTTTGTCAGTGACAACTAAATCATTAAACAGCCACAATTTTGACATTAAATAATCATTGTATGCATTTATTTAGCGAAATTGCCACATATCATCTGGTTGTAGCTTTTCACTTGTAAGGAACCACTGCATCTCTTTGACTTCAGTGAATATCTTGGCATCATTAAAAACTAAGACATTTGAAGATGTCAAGTCAGACTTTTAGGCATTTAAAGGTAGATCTCTACCCTTCAGAAAAGCTGCTACTGATCTAATCAAAGAGACGAGGTAAGTCAAATGATGCTAAACATATTGTACCTAATTAACCATAAAACTGCACATGGACACGTAAAAATGTTCTTATGACTCAATTAGGAAAAAGCTTCGATATCTCATCAATGTTCTTCATAAGCACAAAAATACAGGAGTACAGGGAGTCACACACAAACTGAGCACCTGCCCTAATTTCTCATCACACCTGGACGACAGAGTTGAAGCAGCGTCTCCTGGGCTACCTACAGTATCTGAGAGCCGAGTCAGAGTAGGAGACTGTGCTTTTTATTTTTTTATTGACGCTCCTAATCAGCAGCAGCATCCCTCTGCTCATTAACTAGACACATGCTAGCCTGAGGCTAACGGCCTCATATGTCAACCACAGATAAAGATGTCATCTTCTGCTTGACTGACTAAACCACTATTAAAACTAGATGCAAATAGACGTTGAACGATATTCAAATCAGGAGGCAACAGGGAGGCTTAAACCCTGAGGCGCTTGGCCTCACGGTTGCCCCACATTCCTCTGTCATGTTAGAAGAGATTTTAGATACTGTCTGTGTTCAGAGTGATGTTCCACAAGACATCTGAGATCTCCAACACAATGATTTGATCGTCGGCATGGCAGCCGTTCGTTTTGTAGTAATCTTGGGCAGTATTAGAAATGTGTTGGTTAATTATTTGGGTGCTGACATGAATATATTGAGTGTGAGAGTTTTTTTTATATTTTAACTGAAAAACACCTGTCATCTATGTACCCAGTAAGAGAGCAACAGTGATGGCTATTGTCAGCATCATAAACTGCAGGCACACTAGCTGTGTGGACAGACCAATGAAACTATCTCATCAAACAGAAACTGAATCAAATAATGGACAGAGTGTGAATGGACTATATTTGTACACAGGATTCATCTGGCAGACACTATGTGTCTATTCTCCACCAGTCTGTTGTGAGGAAGCACTTCCTCAATCAGACAAATGTTTGTACTAAGGAGAGAAATCACACATTGATCACACTAGCTTTCAATGCTTTGCCTGTGTGTTTCAATCAGTGGGTGTGTGTATGCGTGTGGCGTAATTAGCCAGTACTGGAGTTGAGCTATTAAACCCCTCGTGCTTGTGTGTTTACAATGCTATCATTGGCCCCTCTCTGGCCAACACTAAATGAGCCACTGTTGAGCCTCAGCTGTATAATCATGAATATTCATCTCTGTCAGTGAGAACCTCTCTCTGTGTGTGTGTGTGTGTGTGTGTGTGTGTGTGTGTGTGTGTGTGTGTGTGTGTGTGTGTGTGTGTGTGTGTGTGTGTGTGTGTGTGTGTGTGTGTGTGTGTGTGTGTGTGTGTGTGTGTACTGGCAGGCATTAAGGAAGCTATTACTATCTACTCAATCACAGTCCTTCACTTTATCTGGATAATAAGTTATGCTGACAACAATTCTACTCATCACCAAACCAAAAACAAAACAGGCTTTGTTTTGGAATTGAGAAAGAGTTGAGCCTGTTTCCCTGCACCAGGTCAGGGTTATCCATCCAGTGTTTTCTCACTGTTTTGTTTCCCCGTTCATTTACGCTTGATGAAAGCTTAGGATTGAAGAGAAAAACAAGGAACGGCTTGATTAACCCTACAGCACTTGGGGAAGAGAAACATCACAAACAGTCTCTTCAACACCACAGACACTCACTTTTAAATACTATCTGTGCACCCACAAGAGCTATTTCTGAATCAAAGTAATGTGGTTTTCATGTAAATGTGCACATCGCAACATGATTATTAATTACATTTCCTAAGTGAGAACGAGATGAGCCTTCAAGCCCTCCACTAAACTGTGATAACCTGAGTGTAAAAGAGTTACTCCCACAGTGCAATTCCCCTGAGTCTCCATGGCACTGCATTCCTGCTTATGGACAAGGACTTAAACACAGTGCTCATTGGTGTTTCATGGTAATTTGCAGTGGCAAGTGAAGCAGGCGATGCTGCTGTGTGAGTAAAGCAGAGGGGGCAAGAGGAGGATTAGATAATCAAACAGTGTGCCACTTTAAATAATCTCTGGCTCCTCTGGGGGAGGTGAGACTTAAAGCTGGAGCCCTTCTGCTTTAATTGTCTGATTTTCCCGTCATTACTGTTGAGGGCCTCAGTAATTCAGGCTTATTAAATATTCAGGAGCCACACTGGGGAGGGGAGGGAAGGAGGGAGTGGTGAGAGAACTATGATGTTATAGAGAGGAGTGAGAGAAGGAGAATGGGAGGAAGTAGTGGCAAGAGGAGGCGCATGTGGTCACTGCTGGAAGACTGAAACAGAAATATATTTTGAACTTTAAAACTGTGAACAAGCCCTACAGACAAATACAAACTGAGCAAAATAACTGCTTTGTAGAATACCATTTTGTGAGCATGTGCTCACATATTGGCAAATTCACTTTTACACAATGTATATATTGATTTGCCTGCCAAAGTTAAAATCAACCCGTCACACTTATTTCCTCACATCAAACATAACTAATATGTGGTGAAATTAAATCCCCCAGTAACTGTTATAGAACACACGGAAAATCATAAAAAAAGAATCTTGCATGTTTATGATCTTTCACTTTTTGTTACTTTCAAGAGTTAGAATATCATGTCAAGTGATAGTAAAACTGAGCCTAAGGAGCACTAAGACGTATTGATCTAAAACAGAACTATTTTATTCAAGTAGCATCATTTGGGAGAACGAAAGAAAGAAAGAAAAAAAGAACTGCACTTCCTAGCCGTGCTGACTGGAGCTCTCCATGGTGCTGAACTGCGCCAAAGACATTAAAGAGAACAAAACCACTGGTTTTAGTGCAGCTACATCATAAAACAAATGTATTAATGGAATACATTTACACTTAATGAAAGGGACTATAAAGATAGAGATTTACTGTAGACTGTTAAAATGAAGTTGTTTAAAGAAAACATCTTCTTCTGCTCTGTATTAGACTGATGATGATGACCTAGTGATGAAGCAAACGGTTCTTTCTCCAACTTAAACATGAAGAAATCCCAACAGGTTAAAACCGCTGCAACATGCTGTGTGAATGATAAGACTGAAAACCACATTACAGTGATTATGTTGAAGGAACTGAAGAGACAAAGTGCTGCTCTCTAATGAGTCACCCTGTCTGATCATGGCCCCGAGCTCCAGCCTTCATCTACAACACTGCATAAACTACATGTTGACATGACATTTAATCTGGTCTTCAGTCTGTAAAACCATATTTTCTATAAAAAGATGCTGAGAGTCTGCCAGTGGAGCGAGATGATTTTACTTATCTACTGATAAAATCTGCCATTAGCCTGATCTGCTAATGCAATGCTTTATTTCAAGGAAAATAGTCTATATTATAAACAAATGAAATTATAAAATGTTAACTGAACAGTAAAGATTAACCCTGGGTTCAAACTTTTTTATTTTGATATGACACATACACAGGTTTACTGAGTAATGGAAGAAGTAACCCAGATCTGTGAAAATAGTTATACTACAGTGTAAGAAATACAACATTCAAATGTTTCCATAGGTTTAGGTAGATGCAAATTATGTTCATCGTTATGAGATGGACTTGAATTATTTTATTAATATTTGTTATGTTGGCAAAATGTCTCTGACAGTTCCTGTATTATATTAAATTGTATTGTATTTTTATCCTTACTGATGGATACATGTGAAAGCAGCATTTTAATGTTTCAGCTTTCCAAGGTTGAGCAAATAAGTTATTTAAGTGTGGTTAGTTCTTTTTTTTTAAGTACAATCTGAAAATGTAGTGGAGGAGAAATACAATGTAAAAGAAAATAAAAATACTAAATTAAAATAAAAGAACTTCAAAATATAAATAATTACAGGACTTGAGTAAACACTGAATTACCTTCCAGCACTAGTGAATCTTGATAAATACAAACCCAACTGACTCACGAATAGACACAGAGTAAAATAGAAATTGTTTTATTTTACACGGTGTTATAATTATAAAGATAATAATAATAATACAATGTCTCCCAGGAAAACCTGCAATTATACTTTATATAGGTGAAACATCTATATCTATTGATTTACCTGCTAATCAAGATTAAAAACCTGTCCCTGCAAAAACAACCAATAAATATGAGGATGTGTTGAAGGCTCATAAATGTGCATACATGTTGGGGTAATTATGGGTGCTGATGTAAACTGATAAACACGTGTTCTCCATTGGCACATAGGAAATACTGAGGCCTCGCTCTTCTCTCACCAGCACTGGCTTTGGACCAACTTCCATGTGAAGGTTTCAGAATCAATCAAAACAATCTCCTTTCACTAAGACCTACAATCATTTATAAGTCCAGCTTTATATTAAGGGTCGAGCTACACACATTTAAAGGACCTGCACACTGACACACATGTGCATTTTTACATGAACACTAAGACATGATGCATATTAGCTAAATAATATACTTTTTAAGAATGGATCAAAGACCAATAGGTTTTAGCTGAAACCTTTGAGTATACGTTCTGTGTTGGTTTCAATTAATAAATATTTGTATAATTCAAAATGTATAATTGTTGTATGGAAACTGATTGTAAAAAGAACCTTGAAACCACATTCAAACAATGATGAAGTTTGTGACATGTTTAATCATCAACCAACACTGAGCTCATGTCGGTGGGAAGTCTTGACACTCTGACCCTCTTATCCCAGTTACATCTCCAGTGGTTAGAATGTCGACGCTTGTTTACTGGATGACTCCACCACCATGTAATCAAATCCTCACTGAAGCCTCCACTTTTCCTACAATGCCTCAAAAATCACAATGAGAAGATCTCTCTCCTTTTCCTTTATATCATTGCTTTTCCATTCCATCTCCCTCCCCTCCCCTTCTCCCTCTTTGTTGCTGTCCATTCTGTCTCCTTGCTTTTCATCTCTTGCTTTTTTCCTTGGTGATTCCCTTCCCTTCCCCTCCTCTCCCCATCCCCCTCTCCCCGCAGAGCATTAGCTTGCAGTGGTCAGGCCGCTTGACAGCTGCTCCACCTGAAGAATATCAATCAATGTTGCTGTGGAGACAGAAACAGGCTCTCCTCCTTTATTTTCTAGCCCTTCTTTCCCTTCCATCGTCTCACATGTGGCTGCTCGTGTGCTGAACACAATCCACTGTTTGTTTGTTTTTTTCATATATTTATATATTTAACAACTTGAACTGAGCTGATTCAGGAGCATGCTATGGCATCTTTTGCCGCTAATTTCTCTGAGGTGTGACTAATTGAGTTGCGGATGCGAGAACCCAAGATGTCTCAGACTATCACTCGAGACGAGCCAGGCAGACAGGCGTGGGACGGAAGTGTCTATCACTGCGAGCACATGACAGAGGAGTGAGCACTGTACAAATCAAGCTGCTCAATATAGAACAACACTCAATATACTATAATTGCCATGAAGCCCTGCTCATCCATGCAGAAAAAAGTCAGTGTTGAAATGCTTTTGGTATGTAGTTTTTTTTAATGTTTTCTTGTATATATTTAGCATTTAACCCAGTAGCCTTCAATAAATAAACCCTATAAAGATAATTCCTTTTGTTCTGAAAACAGGTTGTGATTATATCACCTAGCAACAATTCCACCTGGAAACCCAAATTATCAGGAGACCAATCAAGTTCCTCTGTCTAATTGCTACAATCTACCTTCACATACAGCTCCCTCTCCCATTACATGGCTCCAGCCCTGCTGCTGCACATAACAGCGAGCAGTGAAATGGCTCCCCACAGACGCATCGTCAGTGGCACCGATGCCAGGCCCGCCAGCGGAGGGTTAAGTAAATATTGGGCGAAGCATCTGCTCTCAAAGTGCCATTGTCTGCCTGTGCTCCTGCCTGGTCCCAGCCTGGTATAAATCACACACAGCAATTAGTGCCACGCCGTCCCCCTGCCCTCGTTAAACAACCCTGCCTGCTGAGGAGGCCCATAAACACCAGACACCAGCCTGCATGGGTGGAGGAGAGAGGGGTGGGATGGATGGATGGATGGATGGATGGATGGATGGATGGATGTGACCAGTGGACGAGTGTTCCCTCTGCTTTTTTACCGCTAACACTTAAATAGGAGTAAGTTAACCATAAGCCATCCCATAATTGACAGCTAACATGCTCACATTGACAGTGGTAAAATGCTGATGTTTAGCATAATGTTTACCATGCTCCCCATGTTAGTTTAGTTTGTTATTAGTGTACCAAGTGTAGATAAGGCTGATGGGAATTCCTTTAGGTGCAGGTATTGGCTCATAAAATTGAAGCATTCGACAAATTCAAAGTTGGACCATGAGGATGTAACTGAGGTCCATGAGACCAGTGATTGACCTTGAAACACAGCAGTAACATCCACATGACTAAATGGTCAGTGTCTATATTTTGATTTTCTACACAATGAAGCACTTAAGAGACCTGGGTTTCTTAACAGTACAGAAAAAGCGGAAACCAAAAGGAGAAAAGGAAGGAGATCCAGCTCCAGGTGATTCCTCCATGTATTTTTTCCATGGCTATTTTCTTTTAACCTGTAAAAAGTGTGCAGTCTTCATCAAAGAGGAGAGTAGTGTCTGGCAAAAGATCAACTGTGTAATTAAAGCCTTGATGTGTGGGCTGAGTGGCTGCACTTTGTTTGGTAAAAACCTTTCAAATAAGCAAATTGAGAAACGGGAACAGATCAGGGACATCTTCTGAGTCAACAGGGACATACAGTAAGGGAGTCAAAAGAAGAGACATGCAGCAGCTGTGACACCATATAGATTGTCATTTTGAATGGTATTGTGTGTTTCCTTACTCTTGTCGCGGGTTAAGGGCCAAGAGTGTAGCACCTTTTTAAGACCTATGAGGCCAATAGTGATTTGTGAGTATGGGCTACACAATTAAAATTTGATTGATTAATTGATTGATTGAATAAAAAATACCAAAAGACCAATAATCCCAATACAAAATTACATTAAATGTGGTGGGCTTTTAGCTAACCACAAAAGTTTCCTGTTTGGGCAGACACGTAGAGGAGTCACGCTGACATCTCTATTCAGTATGCTTTTAATATTATTTTATTTGATGTCACCATGGTAAAAAATTTGTATTCAGATTACAGCTAACATGTCTTATTTAGAATTGAAAAAGCCTTTCTAAATAATCCATAACAAAGATCATAATTAAAATATCTTGGCTGCGTGTACAACTGTTCTACACAAACCATTAACACAATTAGAAAAGAAAAGACTTGTTAGTCAGCTTGCCAGTTCACATGTCTTTAAAAACAAGGGAGGCCTTCTATTCTTATTTAACTTACACGAGTGTAACAGCCTGCGCCAATGATCTAGTTTATGGTCTAGTTTATGATGAAAGCCCTAAAAAGTCATAACCAATGATCACTGGGCTGATTTTTATCATTCATCAGCCAGTGATCTGAAATACCTAATTAAACCTTCAATGTAATTTAGCTGACAACAGCTGATGAAAGGACAAAAACAGCGGCTGGTGAGAAGAGAAATAGCCATCAGCACCCCTATTACCATATTGCTCTAAATTACCACAATCACAGGGGGAGCATTTAACATGCCACCACCCAGTGGAAAAAAAGGGTCCCACAAATAATCAGAATGAATGTAAGTGATTTACATTCTGCTCTCTTTGTGATTGTGCTACCAGTTGCTGTTGTGTCCAGGGTAATTAGGAGATAATGAGAGTGTTATTGGGCAGTGGGCACATTTAGAGCAGGAGAGAGGGAGACAGACAGGGAGGGCGCTCGGGTGCTCAATGACTTGTCAAAGGGACGATGCTGCATGGGCTGACTCCACCACCATGACCACCTGACTGCCACTGACTCATGAGAAGGCAGAGGAGAGGGGGATGAAGGGGATGGGGGAACTGACATGGAGGAGGGGGATGTGGAAGTATGGCTCCAGCAGGATGGGAGTGCTGGTTAGCAGTGGTGCTCCTGGAGCAGAAAATATACGAGGAAAAAAATGTCATTGAGGGAGCACTTGCTTAGATTTCTTTTTTTTTTATGTCTTTGTACCCTCCTGCTATTCCTCATTTCTTTTCTTACGCCTTGCCTCGTCTGCTCTGTGCCTGTGCAGAAAAGACTCTTAGACAGGACGACAATTGTGCAGCAGCAATCCTTCTGAAATACGCCTCCCTCCGATTCCCCTTCTCTCCTTCTCTCCCAGACTGATTCTCCTGTTAAGGTGCATTGTGAGAGACAGATAGAAAGACAGGGGGGGAGAGGTGAGCTGGTTACTGTGGCAACCAGGAGAGTGACTCTTAGGCAATGGCATATGCATAGGGAGGGAGGGAGAGAGAGAGAGAGAGAGAGAGAGAGAGAGAGAGAGAGAGAGAGAGAGAGAGAGAGAGAGAGATGGAGTGTGCTGATGAAGGGATGTAAAGGGAGGGTGTAGTAGAGGTGGTGTTGGGGGGCTGGAGGAGGTAGAGTGCAGGAGGCAGATCAGAGGGAGGTGTCAGTGGGTTACTGCGCACACAGAGATTCACCCTCTATTTCTACCCTGGCAGAAGAAAGGGAGGCAGAAACAAAAGGAGCTGTCTTTTGAATGGTCGCTGTGCTGGATTGGACTGTCAGCGCTTCCTACTAACAACCTCACTTAGCTGGTTGCTGCTCCCACTCCCAGACACTTCCTTACTCACTCTCTCTCTCTTCCTCTCTGACTCTCTTTCAGAACGTGCTTGAGTCATTCTCAGATTAAATATTACCACTATTAGATGTTCAACTGCTGGATTGGAGCGTTTTCTTCTCCACATTTTCCTCGAATCCAAGGTGGCATCAATACATCTCTAATTTTATCCAACCAGCAGTCCAAAACCCAAAGATAATCAGATTTCTACAAACATACATATAACTAAAAGGACTGTGAAAAACACGACATATTGTTTCACTCGGACTAAACAAAGTGATTGGCTGGTGTTCTTGTCTTTCACTATCCAACCTGCCAGCCTACACCGTGATGAGCCACGGAAAAGTCGGCTTCTAGCAGTTGTCAGGCACTGTCGTGTTATCTTTGACAAGAGGAACGATGAGAGCGGGTGGGATGTATTGATTGCAAGTGTAGCCTTGCTAACTTTTCCAGGATAAGCTTTTCTCCACTTGCTACATTACATTGAAGCAGTATGTATTTGGTAAAGTTCTGTTGTGGACACAGTGGCTGCAGTTCAACTCAAGTTTAATTTATGAAACTATGCAATATTTTTACTTAACAGCAGCCACTTTAGCCACAATTGCCAAATGAGGGATAATAATTATTATTAAAACATGGTGTTACAATAGCACAAGTAAATGACCTAACATTAGCTAATTGGTGAGAACAGAATGTGTAAGACTGCAGCAGCATGACCCATATGCACGTTCAAGAGTGCATGTTATTGCTAATGAATTCAACTATTGATTTTTATCCGAAATAATTGATTTTCAAAGTAGTTGCTGATTCATTCTCTGTAACTGACTAACAGTTGCAGCTACTTTAAACGATCTGTCTGAATCTTGCCATGCCTGCATGTTAGACAACTAGATTATTACAGATTACAGCTATCACAGATTATTACATTTGTCCCATTTCTCAATACAAACTTGGTACTTTGTTTATAAGAGGCCAATTGACCTTTAAACTCTTTCCAGAGGCGTTGTGACTTTCCCAGCCTGTTGTGAAGACAAGAGGAGGATGATAGTGAATAGCCTCTGACCTTATGACAGGAGCCCACAGAGAAACAGACTGCCAGAGACAAACAGAGCCATGGGGTGGGTGTAATGAATATGCTGCCCCCTATGGTGGGGATGACCTTATAAACAACAACAAACTGTCACTGTGGCCAGGCCTGCTGGGAGCTGCCCTATGTGCAAGGGCAAATGGCCTGGAATCCACTGGACAGGATTGCTAAAGCTCACAGAAAAGACTCTTATTAGACATTATAACACAGGACAGGCTCTTAGACTGCTGGGGTTTTAACAATCAGTCAGCCTCAGTCAGGAATGAAATATTTAAATCCATTCATCAACCAGCTGACATGACCGCATCAGTAATTTTTGCACCCGACGTGAAAGGTATTTGTTGTATTTACCCAGAAGGATCATCAAAAGTCTCATCGATGCTGCGGTGGTAAACGTGCTCCCGCTATGTCATGTAACGCTAAGTGACTGCTTTTATTATACAAGACAAGCTACACCTGCGATCGCTGTGATCTCAGCAAGGCGTTCGGAATCAAACAGCAGAGGAGAGACATCCTCATGTTTCAAGGGGGACTTTTATGTCACTATAAGGGAGACGGGGAAGAGCAGCGGTGGAGGGTTAGAAGTCGGAGCGAAGACATATGGCATCTTGAATTTTGGGCAATGAGATCTGACAGGTTAACTGAACATTTGGCGAGGGGGTAGCGAGTGGTAGGGGTGCGTGGGGAAGAAAAAGGGTAGAAGGGAGGTGGGGAAGGAGAGGTGGAGGAGTTGCGTGTGGGTGTTGGCATGTGCGTGTGTGTGTGTTTTGGGTGAGAGGGGTAGGTGGGTAAGGTTGCTAAACACTCCCATCTGTTCATATCCCGAGGCGCTACTGGGGCAGTTAGCTACAGTCTTATGCAGATGAGGTGTTGCTGTGCCAGCTCCTTCCACTTACTGCGGATATATTATTCAAATATATTTGAATAATAGGAATGACTGGATGGGGAAACAAGCAGGGTCAAGCTGTTTTCTGGGGACTGTTTGCTTTTTACCATTAAATGATCACAGCTTCTTCAGGCTGTGTGAGTGCCCTAACTATGTCCTCATTATGGGTTGCCTTCCTCTGGGCCCCAAGCACCGTCCCAAGAGAGAGATCTGCCAAACAGGGGTCCTCTACACGCACTGACATGCATTATTTGAGCTATTAGGATATTGTGAGATACTAAGCTATACTCATAATGTCACTGTGTACGTTTGTACAGTAACAGAAGGGAATGGTAGCTTACAATGGGCAATTTAAATGTGGTTAATATACAGTATATAAAACCTGCCCATAAAACCCTACATTATAATAAACCTGCAATAAAAGAATTTACATTTATCATTCTAAACACTCTGCTCCAAGACAATTAACAGAATTAGATAATAAAGTCCTTGAAAGATTTCTTAGCATCATAAACTCCGACTCCAACCCACACCGCTGACTGAAAAGGGGGTTTTAAGGGGTAATTGAGCGAGATCTTTGCATCCCCCACATCCTTGTTCTTAGACACAGTCATGTCATGTGGGTGCTCCCCCTACGTGATCACATAGTCAAATGAGGATAAGGAGCTTTTGATGGAATGAGGGGGATAGGAGGGGAGGGAGAAAAAAACAGCTGAAGAAGTGGAAGGAAAGCAAAGCCCGGACTGATTTGAATCTGGTAAACTGTCAGAGAGAGGGATTACCCCCACCAAATCCCTGGCGAAAATAGAGGCCCAAGTTATTTACTAGCCTTACAACCAGCTGCAAACCATCTGTACTTAATTGTAAGACACAAACTTTATGAAGATCAACTGGGGATTTGACCACAAAGCCTCTTACGCCACTGAATTGGTGTCCCTGCTTCGAGGGAGAGTATGGGAGGGTGCTCGAGACATGTCACATGTGCTTTGGAGGACATGGACTCCACTGCTCTCTCTCTAGTCTCGCCACATCCCGACAAATACATAGACAAACCTTGTGTATTAGAGTAGGGGGGTGGAGAACAA
The DNA here is from genome assembly GCF_022539355.2 of Hippoglossus stenolepis. Lineage (NCBI taxonomy): Eukaryota > Metazoa > Chordata > Actinopteri > Pleuronectiformes > Pleuronectidae > Hippoglossus > Hippoglossus stenolepis. Next base: position 3,843,062 of record NC_061497.1, on the reverse strand, counting down.
GGGCAGAGAATTAAGACGCGATTAACTAAGCATGTGTTCCTACAGTTCTGTATGCAAAGAAACAAACCTATACAAGGTACAACACACACAAACCTACACACACGCGACTGGCCATTAAGGTTCAAAACATTTAATTGGCTCGAGCGTAGAAGCCTTTTAACATGAGGCCGGTCATTGGTTCCCAATTAGGCATGTAAGTGGCCGGGTGACCTACACTTAGCCATGGAAATCAGCATAAGGGAGACAATACCTACACTGACCAGGAGATTTAAGCCCAGTACAAAACCTGCATGTGGCATTGTTTAATGTAGGTCGTTGTGCATTATGTTGTTCTTGGCAGCCATCTGAAGACAGGAGATAAGAGGTCCTGTCCAAGCCATTGAATGGCAGGTAGCCAGCGTAATCCTATTTAACGAGATCTGGGCTGAATCTGGGATGGGGCGTGTTGCTGGGGTCACACAAGGAGCCCGGCGGGGTCAGGCTGTGGCTTTGTGGGTGGTTTGGTCTTAAATATTGTCTGTCTTAAAAACAATGTGCACTTCACTGCCTGTGTTTGTCCTGAAACTGATACATAAATTCATGTTAAGTGCCTGTGAGCAGTATAATCACAGCAAAGTGTGCATTAATATGAAAAAAAGGGTTTTACATGTTTCTGAAGGGAAAGAATGATCAAATAAGGATTCAAGGCTTTTCTCCACGGTGGCCTCACTTCTAGGAAACTCACAGACGAGTTACCCAAGAATATTGTGTGATCTAAGCTGCTGGCCGCTTTAACTCATTTATTTTCTTCCACTGCGCTAATTCCTCCCATCTCCATATGTTAAGGGGCGAAGAGGGAGGGGGGAGTGCGTGTGGGCAAGTGTGTACGGGCAGGGGTGAAGGGGAGGGGGTGTCAGGGATTAGACCATCCTGTCTGGACATACGCCTTGTGTAATCATGCTGGGGCGGCTGGTCATTGTGCATCTCCATCCAGTATGGTACTGTTGTGCTCAGGATTCTGTGTCGTAACCTCAATAACAAACAAAGAGTAAAAAAGCATTAAAGCCTTCTGCCCTGCACCTACACACTGACAATTGAATATAGTGAGCACCAACCACAGAACCAGTGATGTGAACTGTGTAAAAAGTCTCACGATTAATTAAATTGCATTGCATGTAACTTCTTGTGTATCACACAAAATGTCTTATTTCTTGAGCATGGCCATAGCTTTAAACTATACCATCAACATCATGTTAATCACAAATGAAATCAGATAGACTCAGTAAGACATACACCAAAATTCATAAACTGTCTACTTAAAAACAATTCCAGTCCCATGAGAAGCTGAATGCATGGAGAGCCTGTAGCGTTGTCAGGGGCCCTGTCCTCCACTCCGCATCGTCACATCATAACTTGTAATAACCCCCCCACCTCACTCCCCCCACCCTATACTCTTCCACCTCTCTTCATTAGCAGGTATAATCCCCGATGGCCCATCTGCCAAAGCCACAAAAAACACACAGAGCAAACAAGGCACGGGAGAAGCTGGCCATTACGGGGCCTATTTGAATGGGCCGACCTATCACTTACATGGACAGTGTGTTTGCTCAGGCCCCTACAATGGCACCGGTATTTTCACACAGATAAGGAACTATTTGAACTACGGGAGAATGAGGCTGATGAGCAGTGCACCTGCTTGTGTGTCTGTGTGTGTGTGTGTGTGAGCAGTTGGGAGGGCTTCCTGAGATAGATGCTCTCACCTCCTTTAGAAAAAAAAATACAGACTTGACACCAACAAGAATGAAATTTCAGCTTAAACTTTAAATTGGATCACAGCTCTTTCCATTTATCGAGTTTCCCCCAAACAAACTGACTGATTCAACCCAAACATCACTGTGTCCTGTTACTCTGTCTGAAGAGCTTCACCACATTAATAATGCATCACTTCACTGAATGTTCTTAATCTGAAAAGGGCCTTGGTTAGGAATCCAAAATAATACTGTTTTCAGACCAGCTCGGCTTTTCAGTGTGTACTGAGAACCAGCACTGTTCCAACAACTCAGAGTGGCTGACACAAAATGGCTGCCTTGGACTGAAAGAGGCAGTAAGAGAGAGCAGCAGCAGCAGCAGCAGCAGCAGCAGCCCAGACGGAGCAAATCTTTTACTGGTCTCCCTCTGCTTCTTCACGCTTACTGAGAAAAGATTAGCAAATCACCAGCAAACCACCACTTGATTGCAGCCCCCCCCCCCCATAAGACTTCCACAATATCACCATCACAGCAAGACATTTGGGGGGGTTGCAGTGCGACCCCCAGGCCGCCCAACCAGGATTACATTGTGGAAATGTAATCCTGGTTTGGGGGGGCTGAAGGGATCAAGGCACTAGAAGACACAATGTAATCAGAAAGAACGTCTACACCCCAAGAGTCAGACCACGAGATAAATCCACATAGAGATTTATCCACGATATCAATTAGAACATATGCTCGGACACATTAAATGGCAAATGACACACTGACTGACTGTTGGTCACTGAGGGCAACACACATTTAACATTTACAAAATGTTCTAGAAAAATTCATACACTTTTATTGCAGCAGGTTTTTTATTTATTTTTTTGTAAATAGGAAAATGAAGGAGTTATTTTTAGAGTTACTTCATGGCTGCAAAAATGTCAAAGGCAATTTGATTTCATAATGTATTCAGTACTGACACACAGTACATGCTTATAATAAATTTATGCTCACAAGTGTAGGAGGGTGCTAAACTCAACAAAGCTGATGAAGTGAGGACATGTGTGTGTGTGTGTGTGTGTGTGTGTGTGTGTGTGTGTGTGTGTGTGTGTGTGTGTGTGTATGTGTGTCTGTGTGTCTGTGTGTGTGTGACTAAATAGCTGCACAAGGTCACATGATCGCATCTCCATTTTGGGACCTTGGACACACGAACATAAACGCACTATAACTTTAAACATGGCCATCGCGGACACTGAGCGCACAGAGGTGACATCTTCAAAAAAAGAAAACACATCAAGCTGAAGTGGAAAAAAAGAAAAACTGGCAAACATACAGTGAGCTTAATAGCTGCTGAGAGAGCGGAGCTTATCTTCCCACCACAGCTAATATGAGCTTCTCAATTAGATGAAAGGCTCTCTCTCTCTTTCTCTAATTTTTTGTTCTATTTCTCCAGGCAATTTATTTAGGGTGGGGAAGAAAAAAAAGAAAAAGGAGCAGAGCCTGAGCAAACCGTATTGGCCAAACGCATGACGAGTCATAGCAAGATCCAGCCAATCAGGTGGAGCTGACGGCGTAAACTCAGGCCCTCAGCAACAACATGACTATTTACTGTATGCAAGAGAAGAATGTCTTTGCGATTCATCACTGCTCGTCCAAAAATTCCCACCCGCCAGAACATTACATTTAAATATAAATACACATGAATGCATTAGATTTGTTTCATTTTAATATAATATTTGTCACTCTTATTATCAATAAGTTTGGGACAAAGCAATGTAAAAACAAAAGGTCTAAAATTAATATGAAAGAACAGCAGGACCTAACATGCTAATTGAACATGTTTCCTTTTACTTTCAGCAGGCGGGGATATTTCTATACAGTTTATTGTGTATCGTGCTTCATAGATTAACCTGATTATGCAAAGGACCCTTCATGCATTCATCAATTTCATTTCTTTGTCCCTCAGTATTGTATCTCTCTATATCTGTCAAGTGGAACTAAAGGATTAAGCAAGCATTTCTTTAAAAAAAAATAAAAAAGATTTCCTCACTTTAAACAAAATGGTTCTATAAATATTTTTTTATGACTGAGAGTTTAATTCTTTTAAGCAATTCAGTTCAAATGAATAAACATATCTTCAACGGAATCCTGAATAATCATTTTATTTATAAATTCTTGCATTTAAATACCAGAACAAATAGTCCTAAAATAATTGTGAATCCAACTGTTGTAGATTTCACATTATTAAATGATAAAGATTAAGATTTTACAAATTGCAAAACACTGTCAACATTGTTTTTTGTCACATTAAATATAAATCAATGAGATTAATCCTCCATCTAAGGAAAAAAAGGCATTGGTACAAAAACATTTTTTTGCCTTAAAAATGCAAGAATCTGCTGTTAATAATTGTAAAATATTTCAGTAAAATAATTGTATTTTTTAACATCTAATTGTAATTAAACTTTCAGTTACAGTCAGTGAAAAAAGAGTTAAATAACAATGGTGGGGGTGGGGGAGGAAATCACCTTGAATAAACACATGAAGTGTCTTGCTCCAGTCTTCTCAGACCTTCTGTACCAACCTGACTCTTAATCATCCTTCCTCACCATCTGCTCCTCCACTCTTCGATCAAGAGTCAAGGTTACACATCACAGCTTGAAAAAACACGGCTGCAGGAGCGAGGCGAAACATGACAGGGCACCTGGACCAAAAATGGCTGAGGTGTGAGGGGGGTGGGGGTGGTTACAAATCCCAGAGTACCCTCTGCGTGCAGCGTGCATTATATGCAGTACTCGAGGATATCACTGCCTCATAGCTGCCTGAGACGTCCATCTATCAAGGTGATTTCCCATGGTGGCTCGTCTTAGACATACCTTTCCACAGGTCACCTTTATACAGGCACCAGCTCCCAACTGAATGAATTCACTTCATTATTCGTAGTTTTGATTGGCATCATAGGAGGAGAGAGGGGGAGCTTGTTGGTATAATCTTCTAACTGACTTGTGGGACAGCTAAGGTTGATAGCTCTGTCTTTGCGTCTTCATTTCTCTATGCTTTATAAAAATAATTCCTGTATTGTATTTGAATTCTTCCCACCCTTTTTGCAATTACTGTAAGGTGATTTTGTGACCAGAAAACAATCAGATTCACATGAATATTTACACATTTACTCGAAACAAAGAAATGAAAATTTGAAGTGACTAAACTCTGAACAATGCGACACCAGCACAAGCCACATTTTAGGCCTGTCCACCTTATGCACTTTAACAGCCATGAATTATTGAATTATTGAAACGTTCAAATGCCTGTGCGGAGAAAAGGAGATGCTGGAAACAATCACACGTCAGTTAGTCGGGGCGATGTGGTGATGTCCAGTGACGTTTAATTTCTCGCTTGTCCCTTATTATAAGAATCATCACGAGGATGTGAAACTGAAGGCCTGTACTTCATGAGTCTGCATCAAAGCTCAAATCTTTATTTCTTTCTTTTTCTTTTGCTCACTTCCTAGCTGTAAATCGTGGTGCAGACAGGGACAGAAAGACAGAGAGACAGAGAGAGAGAGAGAGAGAGAGAGAGAGAGAGAGAGAGAGAGAGAGAGAGAGAGAGAGAGAGAGAGAGAGAGAGAGAGAGAGAGAGAGAGAGAGAGAGAGAGAGAGAGAGGGTTACAGAGAAGGAGGGAGGCTGTGAGTGGCATGCATGGACAGCCCCTCTGTCTCTCAAAGACACTGCAGCAGCTGCATGCACGCGATAAGAGCAACCATTCACAGCCAGCCCCCTTTTTCCTCCTCCTACACACCAGCACACACTAATACACTTTTCTCCTCTCGCTCTCTGTCTCTCACACCACACGCGCACACACACAAACATCATTTATATGCACATCAACATTTCTCCAGGTTCCTCCAAAGACCCATTTCAAACAGCCTTTGTCAAAAGTAATTCCTGCAAATCATTTTGTTTCCGTTGCTTTAGTTTTTTTTTCTCTGACGTCAAAATTCAGCAGGGTTAGCCGTGGATGAGACGAAGAGGTTTGTTGGGGGGGGGGTTCGTCACCTTTCTTTTTTTTATTGCCGACACTGACTGACCCTCCTCTAGCTGTCCAACGCTCAGCCTTTTTTTTCATCCAGCTCTCTATGATAATCTTATATACGAATGACGATTGGTTAAATACCTGAAAATCGCTGCCCCTTAACGACAAATTACTGTCACTGTGCTGCACACACGGCTCTGTCATCCCTGTGTAATGTGCTGTGGAATTGGCTCCGATGTTCATCATCTCTGCACCAAAATTGCAACTTGCATTATGTCACCTTGCGTTCAAAGGAATTTTAGGCCTGAATGCATCACCCGTGTCATGTTGCCTCCTCCAACCCCAGACGGGGAGAACATCTCTGTGTATAAATATCCTCTGAACAAACACACCAGCTCAAATAGACATAACCTGCCCCAGTGCAGCCCTCTTAGTAGTTCAATATACAGCTCTCAGCTTTACATACAGCTGCAGCTTCAGCCTCTTTATCATAAGATGCATTCAACATGCATCCACCTACACAATTTATCTTTCTTTATATGTGACATGTGAAAACATGGGCCTGTCAGTGTCACCTATGCCAATCACTGTGATCCACTGATAACATCCAGCCTCAAATCTATACAGTCCATAGAATGTCTAAGTGCTAATTAATTGGTGGCTCCTTCCACGATTAGCTCATGTTGCGCTTATAGCTAATCTGTATTTTGGCAGGGAGCCAGGCATGACCTGGCTTCTGTCCAGGTCTGGGTGTCACGGAGGCAGTAGCCATGAGCTAGCACAGCACAGCACAGCACAGCACAGCACAGCACAGCACAGCACAGCACAGCACAGCACAGCACTGGATAAGATGTGTCAAACTGCAGCGGCACAAAGAAGACCTCACTGTTTATCAAAGATTAAGCAGCGTTTAGTATCTCTCCCCCAACCCTCTCCACCTCCCTCCACCTCCTGCCTGCACTCAAATATACACACATACACACACACACACACACACACACACACACACACACACACACACACACACACACACACACACACACACACACACACACACACACACACACACACACACACACACACACACACACACACACACACACACACACCACCACCTCCAGCTCCCACCCTAATTGTTCCCAGCCCCGAGAGTTTAATAAAGAACAAATTGCGGTTATTGGTGAGCAAACAGCACAGTACGGAGGAGGGAGTGCGATCATTGCAGCGTCGGTGCAGTAAAGGGAGAGAAAGGGCATCACCCAATTTAATTAATATCTCTGTCAGTCTCAGGCTAAGACTGGAGCGAGCTGTGTGGAGAGGGATGTAGTAAGCACACACACACTATAATCTATAGGTGAGGTTTCACTGTACTGGACAGTTGTAACATCTTTGTAACATATTGAAAAGTGTGATATATAGCTGCGTCATGTTTTTTACCTGTTATGCTGTAATAAATCACTCATAACATTGCTAAACTGCAGAACACAACTGAAACCGAAATTACTACAGCTGTTTGGATTTGATGTTTCCATATTTTGTGTTATGTACAGGTGAATTTAATAACAGTAATATTACAGCCGGCTATATAATCTTACATTATAATTTCTTTAATCTTTGATATATATATTTTCTAGATTTATTTTTACTTTTATCACATTTCCTAACTTATCCATCTATCCATCTATCCATCTATCCATCTATCTATCTATCTATCCATCACATTGGTGATCAGCAATTTTCTGTTTCTCTTTCTTTCTGTTTATTTGACCCTTAAAGCTTATCATGCAGCCTGCATGCTGCCCAGCCCAAGTGTATCTACCCATCATGTTCCCATAATTCTTTGTAGCAGCTGCAGCCAGATTCATGCACACAGGTATTGATTTTCTTCCCAGTTTTTTTTCTCCTTCAGCACAACCCTTTATTTATCTTGCTAAGCCCCTGCCACAGGGTGTGAGGAGGGAACCAGCTCGTAGCTTGTGAGAGGACGCAGTGAATTCAACATGTGAGACGCTTACCACGTAACCTGGATTTATTTTTGTTTATCTGTTATTTATCTGCCAGCGCTGCTCTGTATAGTATAATCCTGCTCTGTGTGGGATGCATGTAGAGATATGCATGTGTATGTATGCGTGTGTGTGATTGTCAGTGTGTGTAAGCCTGCGTGTGTGTGTGTGTGTTTGCGATGTCCATCCATCCATCCGTCCATACAAACACTCCATTCTCCACAGGCCACCTGACCCATTTTTCTGTGTGAATAACAATACTCCAGCCAATCATGGGCAGACAGAATGACGAATGCTGGAAAAAGACTCTACATCCAGCCTGTCACACGTCAGAGTCCCAACCCTGCCTGTCGACAGAGCGAGGCAGGGATGGAGAGGGGAAAAAAGAGAGAGAGAGAGAGAGAGAGAGATAGTTATCCTCTCCTCTCTCTCTCTCCCCATTCTTCCTTCCCCTCCCTCTATCTCCACCACACAGGGACCAGTAAAACCATTACACACCCACCCCAGCCCCCAGCTCAAGGTTGTGCTGCACCAATGGCTGTGCTTCCTACGTAGCATTCTAAGAAAAGCGAAAAACTGACAGCGAGCGAGCTGCAAGGCTGCTCCCAACAAAAGACATTCATTATTACATGCTACCTGTAGGCTACAACAACACACAGTATATGGCATACGATCAACTGCCTCTCTACCCTGGAGACACTTGTTTACATTAGGGCAACACTGATACAGAAACGTCACAAACTATCGAAAAATACACTCGCTTTCATACCCTCCTTTAATTTTCATTTATGCTGTTATGTTATTCATCTTTAACTGTTACTATACTGCCTCCATGGACCTATCACGGTTGACTCTGTGTATAGTGGCGAGGATGAGTTGAAAATGCAAAGGTCAGCTCAGTTTTGCCGTCATCATCTGTGCAACCCTTAACTCACATACATTTGCATGGCTTCATACCGGTGCGTCTCTTTTAGCTTCCTTGAAATGAAGGAGGACTGGAGGAGAAACAGTGGGCGCTGTGGAAACACACGATAACGTCCAGCAGCCTTTTGATAGCAGCTCTTGATATTTACTTCAAAGGCCTATTATACACAGCCAATTAAACTGGCATAGAGCGGCTGGCTCGTCTTCCTCTCGGCAGTGGCTGCAGGGATGAGGACTGGCTGCAGAAATAACTCCAACACATCCCAAATGTCAACAAACATGAAAGAACCCGTGAAACATACAAGATGGCTCAGCACTTGGCCAGACCCAAAGTGTTAATTTGCAATATTCTGAAACAACTATCACCACATGCAACTGAACCCGGCAGCACTGAGTGATGGGTAATTGGAGGCATTGACCATTAATGAATTAATTTGATTTCGTGGTTGATATAATAAATAAAAAGAAATAGGATATTAAAGGTCTGTCAACCGATGTAATCATTCATGCATGTGTGAATGAGGTAGCAACAGAAACAAAGTGAAATAAGGAGAATGACTTAAAGAGGAAAAGATTGAAGCGAAGGAGGGATGAGGGCGGACTGAGCAGAGCAAAGAGAATCTGTGGTGTGATGGCCGACGGCCCTCGTGCTTAGCTCGTGTTCTGAATGAAAAGAAGCCCCTGTGTGTGTGTGTGTGTGTGTGTGTGTGTGTGTGTGTGTGTGTGTGTGTGTGTGTGTGTGTGGGTGTGTGTGTGTGTGTGTGTGTGTGTGTGTGTGTGTGTGTGTGTGTGTGTGTGTGTCTGCAGTATAGTGCTGGGGGTTTGGCCCCCTCTCGGCCCTGCTGGTGCTGAATGCAGAGCAGGCAGCATCAGGCCAAGGCAAATGACTACAAGGCCTCCTCAGTGACTGCAGCACGGGCTGCACCTGGGGAATGGCCCTGCACAGCAACACAGCCGCAGCCACACACAGTCCCTCACAACGCATCCCTAAGAGCAGCCCTACAGGAGGCGCACACGTGTCCAGGTTTATTTAACATTTACTATTTTCTTATAAATCAAAATATAATCACAATGATCTGGGCCTTCGTATCTTTTTTTTTTACCACCTCATTTGATGCTACAGTATCTTAAAATACAGCCCAACTGATACACAATCTTTGATGCCCATACTGATACTGGTATTTGAGGGTTTAAATCACAATGACATTTCTTAATTTGATTTCTTTTAATTAAAAAAACAATAAGAAAAATATTTAGGTTCCCTTAATCTTGTTTTCCTGCAATACCTTTTATGGTTAAAAAATGTACTTGCCACTACTGTGCACATTATAGAACGGCTTCATTGTTTAAAACAAAATCACTTAGGCTCTATTTTAAAGGGGATTCCAGCTTTTATGGATTCACAACACCTGCACAACCATAAGCACACTGCTCCACTGCACCAGTACTAGCAGCAGCCATCTCAAAGGAGCTTTTTCATACTGGACAGAACAGTTTCCCTGCACTATTTCCACACAAATCCAGTGTTACATGTCAATTCTGTGCTTGTATATCTTGTAAAAGATCAAGATGCATAAAATGTAGTAGTTCATGTTTTTATCTGTGACATTAAACAATAAGGAAAAAAACAGTGCTATTTCTAAAGCATGCAGCTTCCAAATGTACGTTATGTTAGTCCTGACATCATCGTTTGTCTGACAGGTTCCATTTTTCAACAGTCAATCCCATCATTCACCCCCCTGCTGTGACGTTTTTGATGTTGGAGTTTGTTGCAACCAAAAACTATGACAAACAAGATGTCCACTGTTACTGTAGAAACATCTGAGTCACAAAACAACCACCTTCATTTTCTGCTGACCTCTTAGATCCTTATCTTTTGGGCCTGACTCCTGCTGATGGTCATTTTGACAAAGATGAACATGGCTGGTCAAGCAGGAGACACCGGTCTGATGTACAGTGTAGTAAAATGAATGTGTTTGTGGTGCTTGTGTTCGGGGCTTTAACATCTTACTCATTTGGTGGATGCATTTATCTAAAACAACAGAGGGACAACTGTAACGATTCAGTACTAAGCAGCAGTATTAAGTGCTAAATCTGTTCAATAAGACAAAGTGCAGAGATCAGGTAAAGATGTGAAATACAGTAAGTACTGGTTAGACATTTGATTCATTGTAAAAACAACAGTTTGAATTTAATAATAATATACTCTATGTAAATATAATAGTGGCGGACTGGACGTCATAATTAGTCACATTTTATTATGTAAATATAAATATTGTACATCAATGAAATAACTGAATAATTATAGATATAAAGGTGGGTGCTGATCGTTGACGACTTGGGCTATGGCAGGGCTTCGGTTTAACTATTCCATTTTCATAAATCCTTAGAATGGGCGTTCTTTAAAAGCTTCATCATACAACAACAGATTTCCCTCTATTGTGTCCATAAATCATAGTAGGCCATCACAATCAGACATGCTCCTGATTGGCTCCCCTTTCTAAACAATAACTCAAATCCTCTTAGTCTGGACAGTTTGCAGCCTTTAAACCAATGAATTACCCAAATTTCTTTGTTGCACACACTGTTTGTGAGCATTTTATATAATAAAAACAAGGGCAAATGATACACAACTACCTCTACCCAGCTGATTTAGTCAGCCCAACCCCTGGTTTCCACACGTGGTTCAGTTACTGCAGGTGGATTAAGACAATGCATCCTGCTCAGTGGAATAATTAAACTTGTTTCCAAAGCAAATCAACGTGTCAAAAAGAGTAAAAGAGAAAATACATTAGAAACATTAAACAGTAAAATTTAGAGTCCAGATTGGAGCACAGTGGAGTTCATATTTTCTGCAGTGCTTCTGTTAAAACCCCAGCCTACTATAAAACCACTGTATCAGACAGCTTTACTGACCTGTTACTTTTATTGGACGTCCTGACTAAATGCATTTTTCAACATTATTTTCTATTCTATTCTAATGGACGCCAGGGTTCTTTAAGTGGTGCTTTGTTAGTCTACCCTGCAACAGCTCAAAAAGCTCTGCGTCCAGTGAGACTTCCAGAGGGCCTGTCTGACAGGCGCTCCACATCAAGCTGCACCTTCCAAACTGAAGAGCCAATTCAATTATTCATGTCAGAGACAGAGAAGCTATATTTCACAAAGTTTTTTGTTGCAAGTCCAAGTGTTGATATTATTTTTTTTCGTTAAAAATTAAAATGTTGAAGCTTGGTCATCGAGACGAGGGTTTGAGCCATCTTGCGTTGAGCTGCCAGTTAGTGTGCGTATAGACGGGGGTACACATGCACTCAAAGTGTACTTAAATGTGTGTACTATGGAGGATGAGGGGAGTGGACGGTGCGTCAGAAGGATGCGTGCACTGAGACGTGAATAAAGACCATTTGCTCATGGATTCATAGGCTTCCGTCATCCATTATTTATCATGGAGAAGAGCAGTGGATTGGTGGCTGGGTGATTTTTCTGACAGCGTTTACATGGCTGACGGCTACAGATGTGACGATTTTTACGGCTCAAGATAAACACTTTGTTTTGACAGTGCAGAACTTTTTCTATGAAGATTGGGTGAAAAGTGAAAAGGCTGAAGGTTTTTGGATGACCTGATATGGTATATTCCTGAATGGTAAGGGCCCACATGAGCAGAAAATACCCAGTGCAGCGGGGTCCAGGTTCGATTCCTGGCCTCCTTACTGTGTCTCAATACTCTTCCTTCCACCTGGTTTCCTCTCTCATTCTCTGTCTACATACTGAAGATATAAAAGGCCCAAAAATATTGTAAAAAACAAGCTTTCTACTTCTGAAATATTTGGTTTCCTTCAAACTATAAAACTTGGTTATACCATATAGATGTATTCAAGATGAGAAAACCTACAGTATATATGCCAGTAACGACATAATCATTGTATATACCCATATAACATGCTTGCGGCAAATCCATTTGTGGACAATTAAGAGATTGCTATAGATTTCACCATGGCTGATTTCACCTCAGTGGACAAATGTGAAACGTCAACAAAAAAAGCAGTCGCTAGCCAGCATTTGCCCTCCATCCAAAAGCAAAATGACATTAGCTCTTGTCTATTGAGTTTGCTAAATGCCCCACATAAAGTGAATTTGCCCCCCAGGGCTGGGAAACAATCACGCAGGCGAGCATTCCATTTAAGTGATTTGAATGATCGGGCCACTGCAGTGCTTCCTATCAGCCAGAGAAATGGGTCAATACACTGAGACTAAGTGACACGGCTGGCAGCCTGCGCTCTCATGGAAGATCGGGCAGAGGAAGAGGAGCGGGACCTCACTGTCATTGGGTCAGACAGACGTAGATACACAGACACACACACACTCGGTGACCGAGGGTGCCCCTCCAGCTGGTACAAGGTAGGCCATTGTGTGGTCTAACCCAGACCAAACACACCTCTGATGTCACAATGCTCATCACCTCACAAACAGCAACTGTCGTTGGCCAGAAAAACTTTGGAACATTCACTTTCATACCACTGTAAAATTTTGATAAAAGAAACTGGGAACATCTAACTTTGGATGAAGACCATAATAGTTTCCCTGATGTTAAAGAAGATGAAGCTGTGTCACATCTTTCTACTTAATGTCTTTTACATTTGTTTCATCGACTTTTCAGTACTTCCATTGTAATTATGGCAAGAAAGCTTAATATATGAACCCATTCAGTAGCAATAAGAAATCTCCTTCCACAAATGAACAGATGGCACACACTGATTTGATCTGATTGGTTGGTAAACCATGTGTTGTAAATATAGTCTGAGTTGTTTCCCTATTACATGAAGTCAGTCCTCCAGACTGCGTTTATTAGTGTAATTTCTCATAAAAATGAGACATGAGAAAAAATCTTACAAGAAAAATTCAGCAAAGAAGTAAACAAGATCCTTAGAAATATGATCTCAAATATCAAACTACCAAATAGTGTAAGTTCTTTTGGATAAAAGAAAGAAAGATGCTGTGACTTACTTTCAGCGTTGATTGACATTGTGTCTTTCTCCCAGGACACAACAGTGATGTAGGCCTCCACTGAGGAAGGGATAATGCACTTGAAGACCGCCACATTGCCTCTCATGGCTTTCTGGTCCTCCACCCGGACAGTGTAGGGCTCTCGAAGGACTGGGAGGAGGGGACAGAGAGGTGTGTTGGGCATAAGTTGACAAACTACTAATACTGAGCTAAGGCAAGTTATCCCTCATTATTGAACATGATTGTTGAGTGAAGACATTCAAACTGACCAGCCTTAATATGGACATCTTGGCTCCTGATTCTCCCTGAGGGGTTCTCCGCTGTGCAATAGTAGGTGCTGTCGTGGATGAGTTTGCTGAAGCTGGAAGGGGGGATGTGGAAGATCTGAAGGGTGCCATTGGGGTGCACATGGCGGATCCCTGGCACGTCGTAGATCTCCTCGCCTGTGGCCAGGTACCAGCGCAGTGAGACAGGGGGCAGGCCTGCGGCGGGACAGGGCACCGATGTCCCTGTGGTGCTGGCGAACACTACCTCTTGCACAGATGCATTGACAAAATATAAGCTGGAACGTAGATCTTCACAGAAAACTGCAGGGAGAGAAGGAAGATTACAAATAAAACCATTAGATAATTGTAATTTTTTATTTCCTACAATATTTGATTTATTATTTCAGACGTTTTTACATTATCAAACTGTGCCCCAACCACTGGTAACCCCCCTCACATCACAGAGCCGCTACTACATTTGACAGAATTGTGCTATCCTGCTCCTCTGTTTTACCCTGAGTGTTTTTTCCCTGGCTGCCCGTTGTGTTTGTGCACACTGCAGTGGAGGATGGTTGCAGGAGTGTATCTCTTGTTGTCTATGAAGAGTCATTGCAGCAAAGCTCTGGGAGAGCAGCAGTGGGTGGGAAACAGCCAGCAGAGCACCAGAACAAGCTGGCCTACAGAACATGTATACCTGTAGCCACACCCTTTCTCTACAACAAACACATGAGTGTATACATCACTCACACACATCGAGATAAACAAAACAACACAATCCTTTCTCAACCGACTATATGTCTCCGAAATCCAGTGAGTGATTTTCCAAGAATAGGGGCATGTCTTGGTAAAGGTATGGAAAAGAAAAAGGCTATCAACTAAAACAGTGCATTCATGAAAGGTCACTCAGAGTGTGCAAACTTCCGCCAAGGCTGATTGGCCACTATATCTTCATTTTGGATAAACTACAGGTAAAAAGATTAGATACATCTGAATCATTATCCAGATCCACGCCGCATTTCACCTGTATATGTTATCAGCACTGTCTTCATGAGATCTCTGCATTATTTCTTGATAAACTCACCTAAAATGTCAAAAAACATCCCATCTCTCAATGGAATTCAAGTTCCTTGGCCCTTAACCCATCCTTCCCTCAAGTTGCAATATTATCAGTTCAGTTGTTTTTACGTAATCCTGCTGCTGACAGACAAACAGCAATACAAACTTCACCTCCTTGGTGGAGGTGTAACAGAAAGTGGTTACATCATATCTTTCGAGTAAGAATGCCAAAGATCATATTGGTGTTTTCAAGGTTCTTATTTATTTGTTTTTGTGTGTGTGTGTGTGTGTGTTATTCTCACACAACCAAGCAAACATTCTTTCTTGATATTTAGATTTTGGCAGAAAAAGTCAGTTTAATGTGATGCACTTCCACTGTAGCAGGTTATTGTGCAGGCAATGCAACTCTTTGCTGTTATGGACAACCTACACTGTCGGCACAAAGCCAAGATATGTGAACTGCTGGATCTCAAGCAAGAGTGGATGACTTGTTTTATACTTCTAGTGCCTTTTAAATATTTTTTTTATATTTAAGTTGTCCAGAAAATCATAATGAGGGATAACTGCAGCATAGATCTGCAGCTCTGCATATCTGTATACTCTGCACACACTTCTGCAAATAAAGAACCTTCAGACCACACATACGTGGCTCAGAAGATAGAGCGGGTCGTCCACTAATCACCAGGTTGGCGGTTTGATCCCCGTCTCCCCTACTCTGCTTCCCCAAGTGTCCATGGCCAAGATACCGAACCCCAAATTGCCCCTGATGGCTGTGCCGGCAGTGTGTAAATGATGTGTGATAGAGAAGGTGCAGCACATAATACGCTAAATGAATGTGAGAGTGAATGGGTGAGTGGAAAAACTGTTCTGTAAAGAGCTTTGAGTGGTCGTCAAGACTAGAAAAGCCATTTAAATACAGAGCATTTACAATTTAAACGCACACAATACCATGACTTGTTTCTTTTCTGAGGGACAGGTAACTTCATAAAATACTTTCCTAAACTAGATAAGTATATAAATGTAATTAATGCAATAACAAACTAAAGGAGTTAATATTGATTAATCATTAAACTGTGTAACTACCATCAAAACAGTATTGTATCAATTTTTAATTTTTATTTGCCTTAACAGAATTCATGGCATAAATGCTCAAAGTTATTGCTGCTTGTTTACTTTTCACCTTTGTATATTAAATATGTCTCAATTTACGTTCTATGCTGCTATGCTATGCTAAGTCTGCACAAAATATGTATAGAAACAGTATTTAGTGTTGTTTTTGTATTGTCTCCCTTCAGTCTCATTAGTTCTAATAAGCTGGAATTTATATATTAAATGGGTCATTTTGAACCAAATCTAAACTTGACGTGAATACAGAGGGGAAAAAAATCAACATGTCAATTACACTGCGCTGCTGTTTGCTACAGTGGGTAAAAGAAGAAGGAACACAAGGACACTCTCCGCAAATGTAAACCAGGCATGACAATGAGTTTAATGTTTCCCCCTGTTTTATATTTTTAAGTTGTGCCACCTTCTACAGTTTATGAACATCACCTGTGTTACCTGTCCTAAAACACGATAGCGAGTTTAATGCACTACTAATTAAGAAAATATGAAAGAGAGAAAAATCCGATGAAGTAAACATCTTCACCTGTTTGACAATGCAGCATAACAAAACACAAAAAACAAGCAAATACAGAAAGGCTGAGAGTTGCACAGAACAAAAAGTAACTAAGAAACAAAATTTTAAAAAAATGCCATACTCGAGTTGTTGTCATGGTTTGTGCTGCATGGCATTATGCTCGGAAAACCACATTTTAAAACAAGCTAATTTGCAAATAATAAGTCCACAACAAACACTGATGTCAAAAAAAGGTACAGTATAGCCCTTTAAAGCTAGTCCTTTGAGTCGTCTGTGTGAACAAGCTCTGTCAGTCGCTGAAGGTAAATATTTCAGGGAATCTCTACAGTATCTCTCTGCTAATGTAGGCTCTCCCCTCCTGTCGCCAGCTTGCCTGCCTGTGCGACAGCTGCCAATCCCCCCTCCCCGGAGACCAAACATTTTAGCGCTCCATAAATTCCTAATGAGCGTGCTCAAATCACCGGCCACTTCCACCCACCGGTCGTTCAACCTGTTAGGACAAACAAACATCATGGCGTACACATGTTTCCGCACATTACTGGCAGCACTCACTTCACACGCGCGGTACTCGGAGGGCCAGGCCTGGAGGTGTTGAAAAGTAAAGGGTTGTAGTTGTCGACAGCTACAAGGCTGTGGCATCTTATCCCAGAGCAGGCGAGAGGAGGCAGAGGAGCCACGACACGGGACAGTTCAGGGCGACTTTTATTGATTGTACCTTTATTTTACCTTCAAAACGGACTAATTTGGAGTCAAACATTGAGGAGTCACATTACCAATGTAGAAGTAACCTGTCCACAGTGAAGACCTAAAAAAAAAGGCAATAGATAAACTAATGCTCTTTTTTTATGTAAAGTGTGCATGTACAGTTTGAGGTTGTATTTTCTGTCATTACGACTCTTCTCTCTTTTCTCTGCATTTGTAAAAATAAACCGATCAATCATTTGTTTGGAAGCTTCATTTTTAAACATATTGCAATGATTAAGCATGGGTGCATTTTAATAACTAGTGCAGTGCTCATGAGCCCTCCTCAAACAGTTCTACAATATACTGTCACTTCTATATTGTTTGTGTGCTGGACATTGTTTGCAGAGCTTTTTATAAACAGTCTGTGGTGCAGAGTGGAGTTAGACAACTTTGTGTTCATCCTACCTGGTTTATCTGCAGTAAAGATTTTATGGTTAATGTAATTACTTAATTATTGTTCACGTGTGAGGCTCATACATCAGTATGATTGATTTACTGAACTTTTTTTATACACTGCATATTGGCTATTCCAGAGGTCTACAAAGCAATCAATACAATCTTTAGAACCAAACTGAAAACTCAAAAAAAAAGCTCTGTAATTCAACATTACAGCAAAAAATTTGAGAAAGTGATTCTAAATGTTGTTGCCTTGACAGAGATCAGCACCATTGACCCCAGTGAATGTCTGTGTCAGTCCGATATGGTGAAATAAAAATGATCAAATTATCAAAATGACCTGCCGTCGGTTTTAATCCGCGGTTTGACCGAATTGCCAACCACTGCTGTAGTTTAGTAGAAGACTTATTCAGCTCGGCCTGTAAACTGAGGGCCCACTGCCCCGCCCCCACTGATTGAACGTCTTGCACGTCCTAATCCCACCAAACTCTGCACTGCACTTTCTCAGGTGAACATAGCAAGTGTGAAGCCAATACGATGAACAGTTTGTGAGCTACGCGTTCCACATACCGACAGACAGACAGATGTTTGTGGAATTAGAATGTAAAGTATTATTTACTACTTATATTAACACGTCTTAGCTGCTCAAAATAACAAGTTGTTCTAAGCATAGCAAGAGCTCTAATATAGCTCCATTGCTAAACTAAATCTACAAAAAAGCATCAAAATATCCTGTTAAGAATTTCCTCTCTATACCATTGATGATGCATGGAGAACTTCTCGGGGGTTAATTTACTGCCATGTAATCACACTGAGTAACAGCTTGTCAGTGGTTTTCTCAAGTAGGAAAATCTGCCGTCAAGATGGTCATAAAATCTCAGCATCTGTTATGAAGAGCGGGGAGCCGCTGTGGCTGTGTGAATTATCAGCAGAGTAAATATTTCAGCACAGTTTAGTTAATTTGGCTCCTGAACAGCAGCTCATCATCTGAGTGATGATCTCAATTTTCTGCTAGTGCGATATCCCTTGTAGTTATCATTTAAAATGCACTGATTTATCAACAGTTTCTTTTTATTTAATTTCTTAAGGGACAGCGCAGCCTAATTTATATCTCCGCTGTTGCTAACCATATATTTCGCATTTTAGATGGACTGAGAGTAGGGTTTGGCATGCATGCATGTGTACCAGTTAGTGTTCACGTGTTTCACATTAGATACTGTAGCTCATGATATCGTAACTCCCAAAATGTATTAAATAGTAAAGCAAAAACGTTCAGAGTTGCATTGAGAGGTGGAGTTTAAGGAGTAGATTACTTATATTTGAAATATGACTTTGTGGCAGGCTCTTGTGAATAAAATAAGAAGATGTTGTGATGAATGTACAGTATGAATGTGAAGTGTGAGGTCAGAGGTTGTGTTCGAGTGAGGCCCAGGTGACACTTAAGTTAGTTTGAAGTATCTTTAAAAAAAGGTTTCAGTCTAGTTTACCCAAGGACTCAGACTAATAGTCAGACTAAGAACTTTACACAATTTACACATTGTGTTTTAAAATTAGATCAAAGCAAAACTACTGGCTACTAACAGTTCCTGTTAACACTGTACCAACAATCACCTTCATTACTTTGATACTTAGGAAACAGTCTCAGTCTGATGAATATGAGGCAGTATATGAAATTATAAGGCACATAGTTTTAATTAAAAAAATTCTCAACTGATGTTTGATAATGTTTCCTCTATAGACATCAGTGATCCTGCCAACACTGTTCTTACGGTATGACACAGGGAAGATGTGCTGTGACAAATCATGTTACTGTGTTTACGTCTCTAGAACAGTGCTGCCTGTTGTATAAAAAGTTAGGAGCAATGATTTTGCACGAGAGGATCCCATATTTGACTGTAATCATTGATCAGAGACTCCCGTGCAGAGAGTGTGACGGCTGCTGTATTGGCTGACACTGTCTAAATAAGAACAAACGGCCATCATGCAGTCTGAGTGCATTTGAAAGGTGATGAGCGAAGAAGAGCGGCTGCCTTAAAACTGCTTTTGTCTCAATCTGCTTTGCACCAACTCATAAAAAATTGACACCTCCACCACCACCACCACCTACTTCTGGGTGGCTGATTCCTTAGGAAGTGAAAGCCTGATGGACACAAAACCCTGACAGATCCCAGTAGTTCAGATAGATACAGTGGGAGTGCATTTATTTTTCAGTGCAGTGCCAAGGAAAACAGTGCGGGTGGGGGTTGAGTGGGGAGGCGGGAAAGCACTCAGACAGCAACACACAGGCCACTATTAACAGAGAGAAAGAAAGAGGATGTAAAGAAAAAAAGAAGGATGGGAGAAGGTACCATGACAGAGGTCAAAGGTATGCTCCATCTCAGCAGTGTTCCACAACTTTCCGATGTATATATTTTGTCCTTTTCTTATTCCTCCTCTCTACGCTCTCCTTTCTCCTCATTTCCATGCTCTGCTCTGTATATGTTTATGCTCCTCTCTAACCTTGATCTCTCCTTCACGCTTCTCTTTACACGGGAATACAGGTGCAAAACAAAAACGGTAAATGTGCAGGGACGGTGCCAGAGAGGAAGTCTGTGTATCGCACAGAACGCATGCTGTCCACTAACTCTCCTCATCTGTGTTTATCATCCACTGGACCTTCACAAGTTGTGGCAGCTTGACGCATTGGAGTCCAAAATCAAAGTGCTGTAGGAAATATATAGAAAACAACCAGCAACACATAGACTCTGCTGTCTGCTCTACTGTTATTGGTCGGTGTATTGATTAAAAAAAAATCCCTGCTTGGACAACTTGTCCAATAATGCATCTGAATCAGGTTAGTTCACAACACCCCTTAATGTATATTCCCTGTGACTGCACACTGACAGTTATCTAATAGAAATTAAATGAACATAATTTGTATTTTAGGGGATTTTGTTAGAATATTCAGTTGTAAATTAATAGCTCAAGACAAACCGTCCCAATTAATCATGATGCTAGTTTGCAAGCAAAGGAGACAGTGCGTGGGTAGCTGTTGGCTGTCATCAAGTGTGTTTGTGTTCAGCACCGTTAAATAATAATCTAATTAACGGCTGTCATAAAACAGTAAGATGTAACACATACAAATGTGCATCTCTAAGATATGTAACAAACTGGTTGTGCATACAGCCGAGGATATATTGATAACACTGGGAACATGGGAGTGAGATCAAAACAAGAGCTGACTGAATCTTGAAACGGGAGATAAAAGATTTATGCGTACCCTATCGATAACCGGTCAGCCGTCGGTCGGGCTGGCAGATTAAGGCTGCAAAGATCTGCAACACTTTGGTCCACATCTCAAAGGATTGTTCTCTCGGTTGATAGTGCGTTTTTTCTGAAATTTACTTTTAAATAAATAATCTTCTTTAGATTTTGAAGCTGCCCTGAAAAAACAGTTTGGGCTGTTTTTTTTTTTTTGGGGGGGGGGGTCTTTCCCATGTCACACATGGAGCCAGAAAACAAAATTTGAAATAATATAAGCTGTTTAAATTTAAATTTTTTAATAATTAATTTCTCAATTGTACAAACAGTTTCCTTGATATAGCTTTGACATCGCAAACATAATATTACAAGATCATGCTGTAGGAACACCAACCCACTCGGTTGCATATCATGCCCACACACGCAAGCTCTCACTAACATTCAACATATGGCAGCCTGAACCTGTCTTAATCGACATCAGTTTTCGATGAGCCAAAA
The DNA here is from genome assembly GCF_022539355.2 of Hippoglossus stenolepis. Lineage (NCBI taxonomy): Eukaryota > Metazoa > Chordata > Actinopteri > Pleuronectiformes > Pleuronectidae > Hippoglossus > Hippoglossus stenolepis. The sequence continues at coordinate 3,821,550 of NC_061497.1, read as the reverse complement.
CCACAAAGAGGAAAAAGTGATATCGTTCAATTATAAATCTCACTCATCTATAATAGATGGCCTCTCTCTGAAAAGCTGAGAGGAAAGGCAGGAGGTGGGGGGTCCTTTTGGCTTTAGTGAAGTGGGGTCCCGTCTTTTTTGCTGTGTGAAATAATGCCTGGCAAAGTCTAAGATGTCAGCACCTATTGGCGGCAGGCCCTGTTGAAGCCCCTAACCATAGATTGCAGGTGACTCCTGATGCAGTCGTCATACTGTGGAGCCTCTGCTGCTGCGTTTGTAGCTCAAGGGCACCAGACACGCTTCGGTCAAGGAGAGTGCACGCGGGCGTGTCACAGAGATGTGGGGGGATGAGCGCTAATGTATGAGAGCCCACAGACATAAGGGTTTGGTTGACAGGTAAGACAAAGACGAGTCAGCTCAGCCATTTTAGAATATTGTATGTACTGTATGTTGAAACTGGACAAGAAGACACGGTAGGAAGGACATATCTCCATTTGAAGATGCACCTTGATCCTCAGTGAAATTTCTCCTTCAAAAGAATAAACAGACAAGTCTTTCATGTTTCCTATAATGCATCTTAAGTAAGACCCATGGACTTCCATTCTGACAATGTCCATCAGTGGTTGCTTCCCAATCACCCAGGCAATTTATTTAAGTAAATGTCCGATCAATACAGGTCCCACTAACACACAACATAAATAGGCCTATGCATTAGCCTGTGCATTAGCCCACTGATGTGTCAGGGGCTTTTTGCTCAGCCTGTGTTTACCTCAACCAAACACCATTAATCAACCCAAGCTGAAAGCGCTTTGGAGCTTCTTGTTTTATTGTTCAAGTGACAAAAAGCTCATTGATGCATATTATCCTGGTTGACTGTTTGGCGTTTGGCAAAAACAGCCTAATATTCACTCTCCCCCTCTAAAGGTTTTATCACTCTGAATTAGCTATTAACCACAACATGTCTGCCCTACCCAAGCCTGCTAATGTATTTAAACATTAGAGAGCACACTGGCTCTCAGCCACAGTGTGGCCCTCACCAGGTCAGAGATCTGTGTGGGGCTACAGTGGGCACCGGGGCATCAAGACATTAGGGCAGTTCCACTGGGGCAAACAAGCACTGAGCCACACTGACAGCTCATGGCAGGCGATGCAGGTAATTAAGGCAGAGCTCTGCAGAGGCTGCCTAGGGAGGGGTGAGTGGGGGCTGGGGGGTTAGAAAAGGGGGAGGGATGGAGAGAGGAGGACAGGATGGCCTCATGATGACAGTGAGTAAGCATCCACCCCGCCCAGCCACGGCACCCCACCCCCACAACCTCTCCACCCTCCTCTCTTGCCCTAGGGGTTTACACAATAAGCGTAAAGCAAAGTGCTGCGCTGAGCCGAGATGCACAGATCAGAGAACAGGGTCCCCTCACTCTCCCAAATCATCGGCTCCCAATTTGCCCTCATGAATAATGTTGAGCGGTGCACTCTGTGCCATGCAGCCGCTATGTAAAACCAATGATACCCTCCTCTGATGTCAACTCTCTGGAGGGCGAGAGGGGAGTCACTGTGGAGAGGGTTAGTTGATGCATATGAATGCTCATTTGCATATGAGCTCCTACAGGAGAGGAGGGAGTTCCCACGTACTGGGTACTTTGAATACCTTAATCAATTACATCACCAAGGTGGAAATGGACAAATACTGCAAATCAACTGCGGCAGAGGGAGAGAGAGAAACAAAAGCGAGTGAGAGGAGCAGAAACTCCTGTGAGTGGGTAAACAAGCTCTAGCTGCTGCCACTGAAGTTAATATGCAAAGGAACAACAAGAGAAAGGAAGAGAAAATGATAGAAAAAAAGAGATGTTCCATAATGCTCCATTATCCCTCGGAAATGACAAAGCACTGAGGTGACAGCATGTACCTGATGCAGCAGCTTCCAGTATTACTCAACATGAATATTAAAGTATGAATCATATCTTGATGTAGATGCTTCTCAAACCTCTAGAGCCACAGAGGTTAGTACATGTACTGCTTAACAAAGCCATATTAAAAGCCTTTACATACAGCAGCTATGCATGACTGTCCCCTGACACATGACTCTGAATCAGATGTTTAGATGATGGAATCCAAATGTTCTCAAATTCCTCTGGGCCACAAACAAATGTAGAAATTTACTATGGTAGATTTCTAGCCATGCTGGCAGCAATATCAACTGGTCGGTCCACTGCAGCTCAAACTTGTCTTTGTTATTGATCTGTTATTGTTGTTATTCACCCCTGTCCTTCTTTTACACTTTTGATTTTGAGTTTGCAGTTATGCTGCACTGCTCACCAGCTTGGTTGTAGCATCATATTTAAAGAAAATATCTGACAGTGGTGAATTCTCATCTTGGGAAGAACGTGAACAAGCTTATCTCCCAAAATTCTGATGTATTCTTTTTAACTTGAGCATTCCCCAGTGTTTATTTCTTCTTTTCATATAACTAGAAGTTATACTAAAGGTATTAAGTCTCTCAACGTAAACACGAGCAAAGTCTAGACTTTCAAGGTGGTGCTGAAATTCTGTGATATAAAATTTCACGTCTTCATTCAAAACAGTGCTTCGCGGAGATAATATATATTTTTGTTAAAGCTGTTAGTTATTGACTTTCTTGTCTGAACAGTTCGACAGTACTTGACTCAAGTCTCCATGTAATATACTGCAGCATAATATACACTGTGCTTGCTTTCAGAGGGAGGAAGAGTGGCATTATTTCACTTTCAGTCAAATTTCAGCCACCTCTGCCTGCTGCTTCTGTCAAGTGCGACTGTGAATGAGCTGACAGGGAGAGAGAGGAGGTGGATCTCAGGTGAGCTGAGCGGGACAACATTCAACCCAGCAGGGAAGGATGAACGGGGAGATTAACTAAAGGAGGAAGGCTAACAGCTTGAAGATCATCTTTGTACAGCATTGCATAGCACAACTCAGGAGCCTATATCCATACACATCACATCCACCTGAACATGAGTGGAAACTCTGTAAAGTACTTAATGACCAACCTGTTTTTCCTTTAGTTTTATAATTTTAAAATGTTTTTTTTTTAAATATATTTGATGTATTTTGTCATATCACTGAGGGAACATGAAACTTGAATGACTGAGAGCTGAAATGCAACATGGTGAGTAAACCATAGGCCAAAACTGGGACTGGAAAATGTTTCAGCAACACTGATGTGTTCAGCTTGTCCGTTTAACACATGACACAGGTGATGTGTTCATGTCTGCCAGAAACAGACAAACAGTTAATTAGATAGTAGATGTTACTCAGGGCTCGGCGATATTGCCAAAAACATTATGGTAAAAAAAAAAAAATCATTTGAAATGAATAATTCAAATCATTATTTGACTTGAGGATGTTTGCTCTATCGGACAGTTGATTTTGTATTTAAACTCTTCTTTATTGGCAACACTTTTCCCATATCTGATCAGTAAAATATTCAAAACAGTTTGAGTGGAAAATTGAATTTTGTCTTCCTTAATTTGGATCACTGGTTATAAAACCTCAAATGATATATATATGATTTATATGAGCAGAGTTTTTTTAAATGTTTCTTTTATTTGATGCAAAGAATTATAGGCCTGGGCCATAAAATGATAATATTTATCACTATATACTGTATATAATGCAATAATATGGTCATTTATGGCCCCATCTCAATTCTTTCATCAAGGAATAAATGAAAACTCTGCAGAAAAAACAAACATATTTCTTAGGGCCTGCCCTCATATGAGGTTTTGAACCAGTGATCCACACTGAGAAAGCAGTGTATTGGTTATAAAGGGCCTATATGGATGAAAACCTTTATTTTTTTACATTGTTAATTGCTACAAAAAGATAAGTTTGAAAAGAGAAGATGGGTAACTAAATTATTTCAGTGGTTCAGAAATAGATGGACAAAGATAAAAGGGAGAATTGTGCAGTATTCTGCATTTAGCATCTGAACCCGATCTAATGTCCTTGCGAACCTTGGCAGTGTTTCACAAACTTGGGATGATATACATTCTGTATGCAAGTGTTGCCCTTAAAGTTGCATGAATTACTTACATTGATTTAGCTTATAGCCTTATAAATAAGGTTACAAAATAGACTTCCTTACAGATCAATCATGGTGTTTAGTATGCAGTGCATTAGCAAGTAATTACAAAAACAATCCAGATGATTGCATCAAATTGGATGAACAAAATAAAGCAATAAATAAAAGATATGAGAAATGAAGAAAATAAGATGATAAGATGAAATAAAAGGTTAGAGAGATCTCTATATGAAAAAATTTGCTTCGTTGCTATGATGTTTTTGTATTTTTGGATCATGGAAAAACGAAAGCCATTTGCGGGAGGGAAACAAAGAGGCAAAATGAGCTGGCAGTCGACAGTGGAGGGCAAATCAAAGTCCCGGGGTTAAATGGGATTGTGGGTCAGATGACTAGACATCGCTGCCCTTCCGCTCACAGCCATCCTCAGCCTCAGAAAAATATCACCCCCCCGCCCTCCTCTCAACAGCCCTCCATTTGCCTCAAAGGCGGTCGTTTTACATCTTCCGTAAGCCCACTGCAGGAGAGTCCTCCCTTACTGCGCCTATATGCAAACACATACAGCGAATACATGCATGCAAATCTGTGTCGCATTTTGTGCATCCTAACTTCAACTCTTCAATTTACCTTGAATCAAGAAGCATAACAAGACTGAAAAGAGACAGAGCACCATGTGACACACTGAATCCCATAGTGGACATACAATATAGGGTCTGCTCATTTAGTCCTATGGAGGCGGTCTATACTGCACTATTATAAATCACCCTGATAGATACAAAGTCAATTGAGAGTAGCGGAGACAGGCGATGGCTGGGAAAATGGCAGCTATCTGCATTAGTGCTGTACTCAATCTACACACAGACAAGAGTCATGCTTTATTAACCATCATGTTTTCTGTGATTACTGGACCACGCTACATCAAAAGCAGCATTTCATTTATGTTCGTAACCACTTCCCAATGCAGCCTAACATTTATCTCTCCTTGTCCTATACCTGGATCGTATGTAGCAGACCGCCTGCCTGGTGACAGGGGGGCTTCTGCAAACACTGCCAGGCTGCAAAACACACATCAATGTATTCAGAGCGTTTACTGCCCGGGATTAATCAAATTATAATTTAATCATCTGATCAAACAGCAATTAGCATAATCACTTCTGGGAAAGGCCTGATAGCGTGGAGACTAGAGCGGAATGGAGCTGGGGGCTAGCAACACTTTAATGGAACATTTGCCAGAATGTTTGAAAATGTTACACATTTCAGGCAACAGGAACAGAGCTGGATCTCGAATGCTAATCAGCACAGTTTGGTTATGCCCAATGAATACATCCAGTGGGCAGCCGCCGGGGAAGGAATTGCCAGCGAGGTCCTGATTTGATTCATTTTTTTGTTGATAGTGTTTGATTTACTCCCCAGCTATTCTTCCCTACAATTCATCAAAAAGGGCAAGATCATTTTATTTCTGGAACAATAATTTTTTACTCTAATTCAGTTTAGTTCTTCACATTTGATTTGGTGGATGTTAATAATATTTTTCTTATTCTTTTCATTTTTCATTTTTTTTGTAATTCCATATAATTGTATTCCACCTGATGAAGCCACACCCTGTGTTGTGTGTTTGAAATATCCTCTTACTGTTTTGTTGTGAAGACTGCAGCACAGGGACATGACCACTTGAGAGTCTCAGGTTCAACGTGTTCTGTTCTTTCATTAACAACATGCCTTAATTAGGCCTTATGTCCTCATTTACTATCCACAGAACTCAAGTTGTTTTATTGTGTTGATATTATAATACTGTAAGCCCAATTCACCAGTCTACATCTGTGTGGAGACAGCAAAGCAGCTACAGACTCATATAGTCTGGGATATTCACACTTTGCATTTTACAAATAACATTCAACTGTACAGCCTGAAGCAGGGTTGATCTGTTCTGAATGGAAAATACAGAGCATAAATATGTGGGCTGCTCCAAATGTCATTTACAATATGAAACATATCACTGAAACTAACTGGGCTGTTTCAGACTCTAAATAATTTAAGACACTAAATGATGTGGACCAATCATTGCAGTGTACAGAGCAGCCCTTTGTAAATCTCAATATGTAGTTATGTCGTTTTGTAGGAAATTATTTAAAATGCCGACATTTTATTGAGGGTTTTACAACGTTTTTGACTTCAGTAAGAGTTTGGGTCTCGGGGCCTCAACAATCAACACTGCCCTAATGCTTGTAGGTGATATAACACTGTAAATTATAACTAAAAATGGTAAGAATGTTTACAATATGATATATGAATGAGCTTCAAGTGTTGTTATTGTACATTATTGTATATGATTGTTATTTTTACTCTAGTGTTTACATGCTCACACAGATATTTCTCCAGCACCATCCTACTGTACCTACAGTTTGCTGCTGATTGAAGGCAGGCGGAGGGTGTCTCTGTGTCAGCATGCTTCACTCATTCTCTTCTTTTTAGGGATATACATAAATAACGTTAAATCAGGCCCATGCTGTAATAAGCTGATCTCTCTGTGCATGCAGACAGGTGTTTACATCCAACAACATGAAGAAACCCCACCAGGCAGAGTCTCTGTGGGGTTACTCCCATGAGTAACTATACAGCACATAATGCAACTGCAATATTTGGCTTTAGAAATACACAATATGGTGGTGAAGGGAATGTCACCTATTGAACAAGTATAGACAGAATATTCTAAACATGAGTAGTGGAGATGTATTTTTCAGAAACTGTACGTTCCAAGTTAAAAACACTTGATTTTCAGACTAATCTCTGGAGTAAGATCAGGCAGTGTGTTTGCACTGTCTGAATGCCAATGTGCATCTGGCAGCAAACATATGTGTTTGACAATACATAATGTACAAATGACATTAGAGAAAGTCTCCTCATTCTTCTTACATCTTCATACCTGGCAACAGAGGCTGAGCATATCTGTCTCCATGTCTCTCCTTAAAATGACTGCATTTATCACGACCCCAGAAGAGGCTGAGGTTCCTGTGCTATTGAGCTGTCGCAGTGGGTCACCTGAGCGGAGCTGCACCTGCCAACCAGACTCTCATTGTATCAGTCTGAATGCAGAATAACAAGCAGCCATCTGTGTTTTAGTTTCTCTAAATCAAACACAGTCTGCTGGTACGTCTTTATCTGTCATATTAGATATCCAGTATTCTCACCACAAAACATTTCAATAGAGCAATACAGGTTTAAGTGTGAAACTCATGGCAAAGAGAAAACAGTGCTGGTCAGAGCCTTTATTTAAAGAATTACCTGAGCTCCACTCGGCTTATGTCCTGCTGTACCTTCGTGGCCACAGCATTAACCTACTGCCCTATTTTATAATGAAAGCCTTCAGACACAAACAACACAACTAATTGTTATCTTGTTAAGTCCGATCAACACACACAAAAACCATGGTCCACCAAGACTCTAGCAATGTCCTTTCATACATTCAAGCGATGCCATTCAAAATACTTTGGAAATACATGTCACACAAAATCTCAAAGGGAACTTCAGATAGTAACAACTGATAAACTGTAAAACAAATGCTGTGATTGTCTAAGTCTAAGTGGAATGACAGATCGTGGTCAGCATCTGTGACACTGTTCTTCTGTGAAACATTGCATCTAGTGATTGCAGTGTTCTTCTACCCCATTTGCCTTAACCTTATTAATTCCAACTGTGTGTGACACTGTGATGCACAAAACTTTGAACCGACTGGACAAAACGATAAAGTAAATGCTTTGTATGTGTCCTGTTGGATACACAATAAAGACTGTTGTGCCTTCATCAGTGTCCGGCAGTGTTACTGTCTGCCTATGAAATGGGCCTGTTTCTGAATGGAGAATCACACTGATTTGATATGATTCTTCGAGCTGTAGATACAAACTGCCTCTGTGTGTCCTTCCTCCCCCTCTCTTCCTCCTTCCTCCTCTTTTTCTGCCTCACTACACCCTACCATCTCCTTAAGCATTCTGGTCTGGGTTAAATGAAACCTTTAACAGTTCAATGTGCATCCATTAACATATGCTTGAGTCTACTCTTGTCTGAGCAGCCACGCTCAGGTTCAAGCACACACACACACAGTGGAGCGACACAAAAATCTTGACCCCATGGTACTGACAAATCCTGGAGTGATTAGTGAGTCTACGAAAACAGCATGTCACTAATACCTTCTGGTATTAAGTCTTGTGAATAATTAAACTAAATAATAGGGAAAAAATCTCTTTGAACCTGAATTTAACATGTTTAAGTGATCAAAAACATGAAACCATCACTACCGTGACCTGTTAAATGTGTTAATAAATGAGATGACACTGCAGATATTTCATAGAATAAGTATATTTTGAAAACTGTTTCATTTTAAATTCTCAGCTTTATGAGGGTAGAGTCTGGGTTTAGTCAGGTTCTAAAAAATGTACCACACTATAATATGGCAAAGAAATAGTTAATATAATAAACAAAGTTAAAAATGTGGGTTAACTATTCTACCATGTAGCATGGCTAAATACAGCAGCTCTGTTCACTAGAACACATCGAGATGATACAAAGAATAATCACAGCACAAACACACTGGCCTACATTGTGCTGATATTAATGTGCGACTGAGGACTGAACTTGATTGTACTTGGCTGATGTGTGTTGCTGTGACTCTGTCAACCCGTCGTGGCGCTATGTGAAGTGACAGATGTATACCAGAAGACACTAGACTGCACATGCCTAGTTCCCACTGGCCTTAATGTGACCTCTATGCTATGCTGTTTTGACTGGTAATTGGTCAAAACAAGGCACTGGCACCAAACTCGGTGAACAGACATTAAATCAAGGTGCTCCACTAACGGACAGGATAGATATTTCACTTTGGCACAAAGAAAGATAAAAACAACACAGGTTTGTAGATAGAAACACAATGTTGTATCTTGAGGAAATTGCTATGAAGGCAAAAGAGGCTCTCTCAGTGGTGTAACCTCAATCCTGCCTGTGTCTTCTTATTTTTTGGATAAATGCATTTTTTTGTGGGGAATATAATCACTGCCAGGATTATGTTCAGTGTCTGAAGGTTTTACTTGAGTGGTACATTCATTAAAAACGTTTTCTTCCTAATAGAAATATAACCTATATTAGTATCGGTTTCCAAGGTATATGGGGATGTAACCTATGTTTTGAAACTTACACAACACATTAAACCACAGATTTGTCCCCCTGGATGAGTCAGTAAATCAAGGTATTCTTAATTGGTAAAATGAGATGGAAGCGTACCACTGAACGGTGTTCATATATTTGATACTCTCTGTCCTTCTCAAAGTAAATATCGTGCATGGTTTTCTCTTGTTAAAAATTAGCAGTGTAACAGCTGATGACAGGCACTCAGATGCTCGGGTGTTTTGTATCTTTAATCCTTGCAAAATCAGCACGGAGGAAATATGACAAGTGATGATCCAAACTGGAAAGAAAATGTTGAGGGAAACTAAATTCTGCATAATCATTAATCATGTTTGATGTCTGGATTAAGTCATACTGAAAATGCTTACTGCATGTTTTAATAAGTGGAGGTACCATTTCTCCAGCAGCCCCTCGCCATCCGAAGCTGAAAGCTAAAAATACACATGCACAGAGTGATACTAAGAGCCAATTGAGGAGCTTTGCTGTATATTTACACAGCTTATTAGTGTCCAATTGAGCATGTGTCAGATTCCCCCCCCTGGCGTAGCTGTGCAAAAACAACATTATGCCATTTCCCCAATTTTATCTCTTCACAACTGGAATATGTTGTTCCTGTTCCATTTAGGTTTTAATAGACACTTTTGCAAGAGTACTTTAAAAGCTCAAGCACCAATGAAGTGAACTCTTCAGCATATTTTACTCTCCACAGCAGTGAATTGTTTATATCTACTGTAGATGAGATTGAAAATGTGTCCACGAACAGAGAGTCAGAGCAAAATGGAGTTTGTACAGTAGGTACTATACATAAATGACCACTACGCACGCCAACTAGAGCTGCAGTGCAGTAAGGTGGATAGGAGTTGTAATCTTTATCATCTGTTTTCCACTGACAGGCGATGCAATTATCAATGTCTATATAAAGAGATAAAGGATAACATAAATTAACAATTAAACATTTCAATATGTGTTGAAAGCGTGTTGAAATAAAATGTGATTCCAATATCATGAGTAGAAACCTACAGGCTGAATGTATCAGGAAGCATTGCCAGGGTCACCTGACAAGAGTGCAAAGCAAGCCTAAAGCCCACACTGCAACAACACTCATTACCCAGGTCTCCATAGAGACTACCTCAGCAGCCTGTACAGGACCAGAGCCCTAAAAGCCTTTATTTCAGGAAGCTACATATCTGTGTCCAGAAGAAGTGCAGAATGTACGATTCTGATGGAAGCTGCTCATTAAGAATAATCTTTGCTGGACCGTCCAGGGAGAGCAAATATGCAGCAGCAGAAAGAATACGGTCTTAAGATCAACAATGACGGCCCTTTTATTTTCCTATACAGTCGACTTAGCGTAGCGCAGACAGAAGCACAACACAAAGAGAGGTTTGTCATAATGCACTCTGGATTATTCTAGTTTACACCACACAACCAACATTTAAATCTTCAAATCAATAGAAAAGGTCAGCGTCAAATGAACCAAGTCCGTTGATATGAATGGCACTGCAACCGCAGTGAGCACAAACGTAGCATTCATCACAATTACAAGTGCTATTGCTGCCATTCAAAGTTTCCATGTAGATGTGTCTAGCAGCAGCCATTTTGCAACGCTGTTGCCTGGACCAAAGAGACTGAAAAAGCCATTCACAAGCAAAGCGATAGATCGTGCTCAGCAAACAGACAGTTCAGCACAGCACTGAGGGAGATTTGAAATGGACATCGCAGTCCTCTCGGTCTCGTGAAATTGTCTTGCCTCAGTCAAAGAAAGGACTGTTTTGCTCCGCCATTGTCACTGCTTTTACTCTATTCTCCCCTATAAATAACCGCTGCCTTCATTGAACCCTTCAGCATGGCCACAAAATGGTTTTCCTGTCATCTTTGCTTGACGCATCACCCTCTACTCTCAGTTCACAGCATTGTGTCCACTTTTGATTTTATTTAAACCCCTTTCCCTCCGTACGCCTTTCAAAAGATTTCCTTAATACCCCAATTTTCTTTTGAGCTGATTTCTGCCCCCCAACACGCGCACATCCCACCCCTTACCCCACAGCCCCTTGTCCTCCTCATACCCCCCCTTTTTTACACACCCTTCGTGTATTTGCTGTAAAAATCAGTCAACCTCAATCCAAAGCAAAGAAATAAAATACATTGAGGAATTAACCCTGCAAAATAAACAGTTTCTGCAGGATTTGCACTTGGGCAAGGGTGATAGGGCTCGTCTCGTTTTTTTTTCCAATCCAAAATGACTCCATGTCTTTGCTTCTAATATGGCGGGTGCAATGCCAGAAAAAGCACAGCCAACCTATTTAATCCTTTTTTTTAAAAGAGTAACTTAAATTTATCTAACAAGATGTATATGAACATAAAATTATACATGTAAAAGTCACTTAATTTATTACTTAATTTTTTATTGAAAATATTATGACATGCCAATAAATACTGTACATTTTTATCAATATACTTTTTGGCTAAGGAGGTGGTTTTTGAATAAAATATGTACTTAATGTGAAAACAAAAAATATTGCAGTTTTTTTAATTGACTAAGTGTTTGAATGAAAATCATAAACAAACTGATGGTGAACCCATCAGTTAAACACACAAATCTGTTACATATAATTTATTTACTCTGAGATCATTTTTCTCATAAGCCATATTCAAGAGAATGTGTTAGAGAACTGTTAAAATGCTCACTGAGCACATAAAAATAATGCAGGCAAATGCACCCAGACTGAGGCCCAGTGCAGTTTGACTGGAGAGAATAAATAGTCATTTCAGTATCAAGAGAGGATGAAACAAAATAATTGTGAGGTTTTATTTGAGGCCTAGAAATGTATCATGCAAAAACTAAACTAAAAATGCATTAAAATATCTTGTTCCTGTGCAGTACAGGCTGCACCTATATCCTCAACCTACATTTCTCCTCTCTCTCTCTCTCTCTCTCCCCCTCTCTCGCTCTAACTCCCTCTCTCTCCCCCTATCTCTCTCTCTCTCCCTGTATATCAATAGCCTACATATTTGAGGAAAAGGTCAAACCTAAATCTTGAAAATGCATGAGTGGTTAACCATTCTTAGTCTTAGTCCCAATCAATGTTATGTGGATGTATCGAACCCTAAAAAGCCATACATGCTGCATGTGTCAGGACATAGCAACAGCCTGTTCCTCCGTTCAATTCTCCAGCACAAAAAAAATCAAAGAATCATTATCTTGAATGTGGAAATGTTTAAGGACAATTTCTAAAAGCATGTGTACACTCAGTCCTCTGGGATAATTAGCATAAAGTTGAAGTTGAATGTGCACAAATGCATCACCTACCATTCAAGATGCACTGGGAAAAGATGAGAGCCAATATCCACATGCCCCGCTCCGTTCAATATCCAAGCTTATGCTTTTTCTTCTTATCTCCCCGCACTCTTTCTTCTTGTTATTTCTTTCTTTTATTTCTTCAACAAGTCAACCGCAATGAAAGAAGAGGGAGCACGCAAATCTCTCCTTCTCTCCCTCTCTCTTTCTCTCCTTCTCTCTCTCTCTCTCTCTCTCTCTCTCGCTCTCTCTCTCTCTCTCTCTCTCTCTCTCTCTCTCTCTCTCTCTCTCTCTCTCTCTCTCTCGCTCTCTTTCTCTCTCTCTCTCTCTCTCTTTCTTTCTCTCTCTCTCTCTCTCCCTCAATCCTTCACGTTGGGAGGAAGATGAAGAGGAGGAGGTTTGAGCTTCTTCCTGCTGCTGATTGTCTCCGGGTGCAGCGGGGGGATAGTATATGATCCACAACTGTGCGTCCCCCTCAACCTTTTGTCGGACTGACCGAACCGCACCGCACCGCCGGGCCTTAGTGCAGCCGTCCCCCCGTGTCGGAGCGCAGGTCTGCGTGGAACATGAGGGAGCTGGGCTCGGTGCGCTCCGGTCCAGGTGAGCTGTGCCGCTGCTGCTGCTGCTGCTGCTGCTGCTGCTGCTGAGTCAGAGGCTGGAGACGCATAGGACAAGCAGCCAATGCGCACACCCAACTCCACGGTTAAACAATAAAAAAACAACAAAACAAAAATCAAAAAGCCTCCAAAATCGGAATAAAGAAAGGAATCAATAAATAATGAATAAATAAATTAGGAGTCTATGCGCGGAAAAGAGCCAAACGTTTCATCTCATGCGTAACGAAAAATGCGTAAAAGTTGGATTTTTTCCCCCTCAAGATTAAAAAAAAGCGCATGGAGTTGATTGTTAGCTGCGCTGGGAACTCATTCTCTCTTCGCCGCCTCTCTCCGTCCGGCGAGCAACAAGCACACGCATCTTCCCCCCGCAGCCGCACACACAAACTGCGCACACTGGTCCCTGCGCTTTAGAACCTGCCGTGCCTCAGAGCACTGTGGAATAAACCCTCGCCTCCTTCTCCGCAGCCGCTTCTCTCCCTCTCCATTGCCTTAAAGGTGCAGGGGTGGGGAGACAGGGGGCTGGGGGAGACGGGGCGCACAGCTGAGCCTCTGAAGGAGGGCTAGAAAAAAACCAAACCCTTTCTTTTGTTTTATCACTGGGAAGACGGGTCAAAGTGTCCCACTCTGAGAGGGAGAACTGTGCATTTACATAAGCGAGAGAGTATTAGTCCATGCAGGACATCCTTCTATGGTTTGCTGGCACTGCTGTGGTGTAGTGTGCAGGCTGGAGGATGGATGCTGAGGAGGGAGGAAGGGAGGGAGGGAGGCAGGGAGAGGGAGTGATGTAGGCTACACCTGACTGGATGCTATGTAGGCATTTGGTGGGAGGAAAAAAATCTAAATTATCTTAATTGGAGAAGATCAAGTCCTGTCTTTTAATGTGTTTTCTGTGGATAATTTATGAGCCCTGGGGGTGTTTTGGGGATCCTGCCATCCTTACCCTTGCATTCATTAATTGACCTTGACAAATATAAGCAGCGACCACCCCCAATGCACCAAGGGGCATCAAACGGCAGCCATGTCAAACATCCACAGCCCCCTGCATGTGTTCACCTCCAATCAAACCACAGAGGAGGCAGTGGATTAATAAACCAAAGCTTGCACTGATAAAGGAGGAAGACTTGTGAACATATTCTATTTGAACGGATTAGGTGTGACCTCCATATTAACAATGTAAATAACAATTTAACAATGTGCATTTTTTTAGGTTTTGAAATGGTTATTTTGTATATGGAGAGATGACGGGAAGACATGTAAATGTTTCCTTTTTTCTTCAGCAGCCAAACATCCATGTTACGTACTTCAGGCACAGTGTTGTGATAAGAAAGTCACATTTGCATTATAGGTTGAATGTGAAATGATTTTGCAGCCAGTGACACAACAGTAACTGCTGTGACATCCACTGCAATGTGACTGTTTGAATTTAGCGTGGCCCATTTATGGTGGAATAGCAGGCGAGCCAGGCTTTAGTCCTCCTCCCAGATACAGTGTCTGTCTCTTAGACTTAGCGTCCACATCAGACCCACACATGAACATGCTCTGCACCAGGAATGCAGGACCTGTCACCGCCTGTCTGGCCCCTGCATGGGCTTCCAGCCAGGCATCCCCAAAATAAAACAGATCATTATCGCCGACTCCAGGCACCCAAACATGCTGTTCCTCACACGTTGTATACAAAGTATGTTTTTGTTTGTGTTGATTTTGCCAAATCCCCCTCCCTGTCAGTCTCCTTGGCTCCCAGCAGTGACGGGGGTTTGTTGCTCATCCAGTTATGGTGCCGTGTTCGTTGTGATGTGCACGCCTCCTTTTCCTCTACTTGCCTCTGTGCAGTGCTGATCTGCAGCGTGGCACTCTAAATGCCCCACTACCCTATTTCAAGAAGATGACTATTAGAAATTATACAGCTGCTCTATTGCAGACATGCAGCTACCTAGACTACCTGCAATTACAACGGGGTCCAAAAGTCTAGGACCAGGTTTCAGACTCACTACTGTTAAAGGTAATATTTATGCTTACTTACATTACATTAATTCTTAATTTTTTCTCAATTTTACTTTTATGCAATGAGAGTAGTGTAACCTACTTGTTTTTCCCTAAAACAAGTAAAATGCTATGCTCACTTCAGTTGACTGGACTTGTGTTCCTGGAGGGAATGAGAGCACAGTCACTTTAGAGGAGTATGACACCATCCAGCATTGGTATTCATTCATTTCTAAGTTTGAACAACTTGGCAAAATTAATTAAACACAACAAAATTTTAAGCTAAGGTAAATAATATTATTTACTCACCTTTTTCAGGGTAAACACATCCCTAGATTTTTTGGGGGGGGAGTATAAGATTGAAATTTTACAAATGTTACAGTGATTGTGGCAACTAATTAGATCAACACAACACAATTTTATGTTTATGAGTAATGTGTGTGCCATTGTGACCAGAATTCATCCCAATATTTTTTGTCAAAATGCAACTCAAGGAAGATTGCTTTAATATCCACAAAATCTAACGGAGACAGAATTAGGGCTTTGTGTTGTTGACAAAACACAAAGGTATATGAATTAACTTTGAACTTTGAGTTATTCCTGATTGCCTTTTTTGTCTTGTTATGTCCAATCATTCTGCCATATGGTGCCACTCCAGTGGACTGTTTGGGTACAGAGATTAAAATCTGACAATATGGTCATAAAGAGCTTAATCCGTATTTCTGTAATCTCTGGTTTAACTCCATGATATGTTGTGAGGTTATGATCAAATCAAAGGTATTATCCTCTTCAAACCCTTCTGTAATTTAAATGCTCAACCTCCGCAGCTGTAAACACAGTTTCTTAGGGTAAACACAGCAGCCCTTGTTTTGTTTCGTGGTAGTGTTTTCATATGTATTATTTTTGTTTTGTTTTTCTAGCAGGGTTAGGCAAAGACTACAGCATGGATTAGGAACACGACACAGCACAAACACTTGTTGGAAGGTTGTAGTATGGGTCAGGGAGCTGCACATCAAATGTTGGTGCAGATTCAGATCAGGGGAATAAGGGACTGATATTTATAAGTGTGTAATCCAGTGCAGCTTGTTTGAATTTAAGGGCCTTGGCGCAGTGCAATTATAGTAGAACATTCATCAGACATTTAAACAACATGCTGAGTCTACAACCGATTTTCTTGAAGCTTAGTGAAAGGGTGGAGTGAGGGCTGAAAAAGAACCCCTTCACTTTTGGAGCATATTTGATCAAAGGGTTGGACCCAGGATGTACTTTTCCCTTGTTTTAACATTGTGATATAAGGTGTTAGAGATGGGTTCTCTGAGTGCCCTTCTAGTTTAAAGAATTGTGTTGTTCGCAGCTTTTTGAACAGTGCAACAACAGACTGTTATCAGTTGATTTTACAGATCCTACGCCACACTGCCTATGAACTGTTGGTAATAAAACGCAGCTGCATTTAACAAATCAAGTGTATGAGATATCCAACAAATATTACAGAGTTTTAGAATAGTGGTTGCAAAAAGCAGAGACAGAAAGTTTACCAAGGGTGTAAAAACCATAAGTGAAATGTGAGTACACTTGTACTCATTATACGTTTAACACAAAGACATATAAATTAGAGTATTTATCCAAGATTAACTACAGACACAAAAGGGGTTGGAAAGCAATTTAATATTCTTTATATCAAGCTTTATATTCTAGATTTTCAAAATGACATTTAACGATGCTACTTGTTTATCGGTGTTTACTGTTTACTTTCATTTATGTGGTTGAAGTTTGTAGCTGCTAATAATGTATATATATATATATATATATATATATATATATATATATATATATATATAGTATATAGTTCAAAACCAAGCCAATGTACAGTGGGGAATAGTAGTTTCCATTAATCGTGCTGACAAAGAGTTGGATTCCCAGAAGAAAACCTTTATGTCTCTTATTAGGAATTCTCCCAAGTACTTTGGTTAAATTAGAAGAGCCCAATAAAATAGATATCTCATGATGTCTTAAAGATGACCAATGATGGCAGGTTCATCATAATCTATGGCTTATAAGGAATATAAGGAATTGCTGCCTGGGTCAGACTCCTGAATAATTCAAACCACCTTATACGATAGCAATGCAGGAACAGTCGTCTTAACGTACATCCTGAGACCCTCCTTTTATTAGATCATCTTTGAATCCTCCTCTCTGACCATTAATTCTGAGCAGAATGTGAGACAAAGTCACAATTCAAGTTTAATGAGTCGACATGTCTGCAGAATGAAGAAATGGAGAAACCGTGTTCCCTCTGAGAGTAATTCCTCGCCATTAGAGGGTGGAAAGTGCTGTGTCTGCTTGAAAATAAGCTATGTGCCATAAGCTTCCCACTGCAGGTACTTGCACGAGAAGTGATACTATGCTCTAAAAGCCAGATCGACAAAGAAAGTAAAGCACGAATCCACCCTTCAGGCCCTTAGAGGCTGTTCATAAACTGTACAGTAGCAATCATTCAGTCTGCTGATGTCACCCATGCACCTTCTACCTAAACATTTGTGGATGTTGTGCCCAGCTCTTATTGGTTTGGTGCTGTTTAGCCATTCACAAATACTTCCATAAGACTCAAGTTTCTACGACTGCTGCGCTGCCTATTAGCTAGGTTGCTAGGTTTGTTGAGGATTTATGTTTATGTGACAAAGCTTTCATTTTGAAAAGTAGCAAACTTGGGTCTGAAGATTGTGTAGGTTGCTTATCAGACCTCTGAAATAACCAACGTGAATTGTATGAAAAAAGAACAGCATTTGAGTCAATCTTTAGAGCTAATATATAAACCACATGCGTGAAAAGTAATTCAGTTTCATGTTATGAAATCCGTTGACTATAAAATCCTTGTTAAACCAGGTAGGATGAACACAACGTTTCTAGTCACTAATAATAAGGAATAATTCTGAAGTCGCTCCGGAGCATTACCACAGACATGTTAAGAACGGGTATTGCACTAGTACTAAAATCTTTGATTATATGTCAAAAATGTTAGAGTAGAGAAAAAGGTCAGATTCCGGAAGATGAATAAACAAACAGAAAGTGGTTATCAAACAATACATTTCCCTACATGGTGGTAAACATCTTTTGTTGAAAGCTAATCCATATATGCAGCATTACAGCTATTGCAGCCCTTTTAAAATAGCATTGACTACTATTGGTGGCTTATAAGAAACTTAGTAAGAAATGGCTAAAGACAGACATACCTGGTGTTCAGTACAATGGAGAGACTTACTGTTAACTCTATAGAACCCAGAAAGACACACTTGTTGAGAACTGTCAGAAGCAGATTGTTTTAAATCTCAACTTTCAGACTGGACTTTGTGTTAATATGAACCAGTGACATTCAGTGTTTGCCTTTGGCTCCATGTATCTATGTATGCATTTATTGTTTTCCTCTTGATGGTAACAAGGTCTTAATGTTGTTAATGGGTAGTTTGTGTTCATTGTTTTAAGTAAATAAAGAGAACAGCAGAAAAAAGGTTGTGAACCATTTTACAATAAAATGCTGAGTCCAGTCAGTGGCATTAATAGTATTTAAACTAAACCTGAAATTTGTTGCTCTTTCTCTTTAGATGTGTAAAATACGTTTCCTTGTATGTTAGTCGCGGTGGTTCTAATATATATGGTTCCTTTCAGGAAATGAGAACTAACTTAATGTCTGGTAGAAACCTAGTTAACAAGCCTGAAAAACACTGTTTCCTCTATTGCTTCCCCTAATCATTGTGCCTCATAAGGCAGTGACCAATCGACTGGACAGGTCCTTGATTCTCAACCTTAACAGATCTACTTATTGATTCCTTCTATTGACTGCTTTACATCTCACAGGTCGATGCACTCCTGTCCACACCTGACTGAGAGCACAGCAGGGTCACCCACAGGTTTTTGGATTTAAGGAATAATTTTATATTATCAGTGATTATTGAAACAGTGCTTCATGAAGACACATTTTATTTTGTAGATCCAGGGCATTGTCACTTTTCAACAGTGTCATTTGACAAAGTCTGGAACTAACGAAATCTCCGTAGTCGATTGAGTCATCCACAAATGACTCAATACTAGTTTAAGTGATATTATCTGAGAAGTTTAAGGTTTTGATTATTCAGATAATTAAACTAAAATGCAGAACAAGCTAAATATATAAACTTAATACAAACTACTGTAACAAAAGATTTCTGTTTAGAATAGATTAAAGGGATAGTTCACAGAAAAAAAAAATGTACTCATTATCTACTCACCACTATACCGATGGAAGGGTGGGTGAAGTGTTTGATTCCACAAAACACTTTTGGAGTTTTAGGGGTGAACAGTGTTGCAGCCAAATTCAATACAATTGAAGTCAATGGTGAGTCATTCTTCAAATGTAAAAAACGAAATAAAATGCCTCCATACTGCTCGTGTGGTGTCATCCAAGCGTCCGTAACACCCGACATTCAAATTTGACTTGAAACGGCGTCATTTACACCAAGTTTTAAGCCTAAAAGTTCACTCCTGGAAGTGGCGATGCTGGCGGATGTAGCGATGTTAACGCGCACCCCGCGCACGCCCTTGGGCGGAACTTGGTGTAAATGACGCTGTTTCAACTTAACTTTGAATGTTAAGGCTTACATCCAAGTGGATGACACCACACAAGCAGTATGGAGGCATTTTATGTTTTTTTCTGTTGTTTTATTACATCGGAAAAAGTGGACAACAGTTACTTCAATTCTATTGGATTCGGCTGCAACGCTGTTTACCCCCTGAGACTCCGAAAGTGTTTTGTGGACTCAAACACTTCACCCACCCCTCTATCGGCATAGTGGTGAGTAGATAATGAGGGAATTTTTCCCTTTAATATGAAGACAAATGTGAGTTAATCATTCATTTATAATATAATGTCTTTTACAGATTATCCAATCATAACGCATTTTCCGGATGATATGACCTTTATATATGCCTGTAAGTGATATCTTTACATAGCCTATACTGTGCAAAACTTCATTAGGCCGATAATAAAGATTTAGGCATCAGTCCCAATTTCCTGAGGTCTCTTTTTTTTTTACATCTGCTCTTGGAACAGCCAGTATTGTTAACATCTTTCTTGGGGGATAAAAAAGTGGATCGATTACTTCACCAGCAGCAACTTGCTTAATCAAAAAAACATTAATACTGAAGATGAAAGAGGATCCTCGACTTTCTTTAAAGCCTCAGAAACATTGACCACTGATACTATATATAAATGGAATTATCAAGCAAATACAAAACTCTCCATCAATGTCACTAAGTGGTAATTTAATAGTCACTGTTTTCATTAAAATGTGCATATTTTCACAATATACTGGAAAAAGATGTGGCAGTCTAATTATATGTTAAACTATGTACTTTAAAAGGCATGTTCTGCCTTAAAGCTTAATAAACTTGTTAATGACTTTTCATAACAAAATCACTGAATCACCTCAAGACATTAAGCTGTAGCAGCTTTTCATAATTTGATGCATACTTTCATCTCATGGTGACTGTGATGTTGCAATGACCAGAGATCTAGGCAACAAAAGGCTGCTCGACTGTCATTCATACAGCAATGGCAGGCCTAACCTCTGAGAGTTTGACTCTTCTGGTCCGTAACTGTCCAACATGGGGTGGCAGCGTTGCTTAGTAACCACAGCACATGACTGACCTTATCGGTGCGGTCATAAAAATGTATGAAGTCCTTTTATTCATTTTCTCTTCTCTGCTGTGCTCTCTCTCTCTCTTTCTCTCTCTCTCTCACACACAAACACAACGATCCACACACAGTTCTGATGAACACATCCTAAATGTATTGTTCTTGTGTGTATGTGTGTGTGTGTGTGTGTGTGTGTGTGTGTGTGAGAGAGAGAACAGCAGGGAGGTAATGAAAGGCTATACCTGACACATGCCACACACTACATCAAGCAGCATGAAGAGGGAGAGGTGGGGGGGTGCATGCAGTAACAGGAAAATCAGCACTCACAACCCACACAGGAAATGTGCACAGGATGCAAGTGTGAGAACTGCTTCACTTTCACTAGAAATATTTCTATTATGCCCCTGAAGAAAAAAATTAATTCAGCGGATGCAGATTTAAGAAATATAATGACATTTGGATTATATGTTGTGTAACCTATAATCAGAGGTGCTTTCAGTATCGCATCACTGTGATCTACTTAGTTGATGTAAATGTGTCTAGTTTACAGTGTCTTAATCTGGGTTTGAGCCTCTGCACATATTTATGGAACTGTCAAAGTATTGTGCTGTAGTGGCACTGTGTGCGACAGTGTGGGGTTTTCCAAGGCTTCTACAAACCAGGAGCAGCGCTGATGATCCCCACACAGGACGTTAAGCAATATGTCTGTCAGCTCTTTGACACAGTATCACAGAGACGGGCTTCCTCGCAAAGTGCTGCTCTGTTGTTTCCACGGGGAGCACAGATGTTAGCCTCGCTGTCGCCCTGACAACATCTGCACAGCTGTGCTGTCGTCTGCCACGCACAGGCAGGAACGCCACAACCAGCTCTTCCACTGGTGACAGCCGGGGGCAGGTCGGCGCAGATGGTGGGAAGGGGTGTCAGGAAACTGACACGGGGTGGAGCGGGTCGCAGGTAGAGAGTGGGGCTCCCATCTGGCCTCGGTGCTGGCACTCTGCCCTGGGGCATCTTCGGCGTTTACGCGACAGAAAAGCTGTCAGGAGTTGGAAGTCACCTTGTGCAAAACATTGTAATCTCTGGGCAGTTTCACTGGAGTTGAGGAGGGTGTGTGGGGGGGTTGAAAATCAAACATTGCAGTCTGCATTAATTTGAACAGACAGTAAAAAAAATGAGCGGTTACTAACTAATTAATCCCAAGGCAATGGCTTGTCCAACTTTTTTGCCTGATTCTGGTAAGTATATATGTTGCAATCAGCAACCACAAGGTTAATTAACTGTGTTTGGTCAAACAGTCGGGTGGAAGCAAAAGATGTTTGAAATGTGGTTTATAATGTGAGGTGGACCTGGCATTGCTAAGATTTAAGGAGCAATTATAATTATATTTAGTTGGTGAAAGTGGCTTTTATTATTCTTATTAAAGCATGAAGGGAATGTGCAAAACAACTTGTGCAGGGCAATGATTGTTCTTTCTCTCATGCTTCTCCTAATATCTCTTTTTTACTTTAAAATGCTCATGCTTTTTACTCTAAAAAAGATCCTTGGGACACAACTTGGGAATTTTCCTGTTCAACAAACAAACTGTTTTGTAGCACTTGTGTAGCATGATGACAGAGCCGATGACTGCACTGATATAATACTGCTTTTTGGATTTTTCATTAATTTGAAGCCCATTTCAGGGAAAAATTAAGTTAACTGACCTGAAAAGCATTATATCACTGCAAAGTTATATAATTATTTCTTTGACCTGCAAGTAACGTTTTCTTTTCTTGCAGGTGAAAAATAAAATAAAGTATCTATGTAGAGGCATTTATTATTATTAGAGGAAGTAGATATTGTGTCTGAAATGTATTCAGGAAATGTATCAACATCAATGAAGTGCTTTAAGGTATTAGACACTGATCAGTGGCCATGACATTATCCTTTTGGGGCTGTAATATTCACATGAGTCAAACCTTAAAGTAACTCTTGTGTACGGTGGCCCTGAAGTGCAAATCATAATGGCATATCACAAAACACAACAGCAAATAACAAAACACAACAGCAATTAGGGAGAACACAATCACAAAACGTGTCCCTCCAATCAGCGACGAGCCATGTTGATAGCTATTTCCTAACTTTTCCATTTGAAGTTGATGCTGTAGTGTTTCCTATTTGTGTTTTATTAGTTGCTGTTGTGTTTTATTATTTTTCCGTTACTTGTGGCCTTAGCTATACTCTTCCCAATGCTGTAGAGCTGCAGCAATCGGTCATTTAATCAATTAGTTGAAAGAGGGAAAGAGAACTACATTATTCACTTCGAAAAATTACTTTATCAAAACTAAATTTGATACTTTTGTCATTTTTCATGTAAAAAGGCCCAAAAATGAAATGTAAGGATTAACTACTGATATCTCTCATTTTAATTATCTAACCGCCTTAAAGGATTAAAATATTTCACTACTTTCAGACAATTTATATGAAATGAAGGAGAGGAAATAATAAGCAGATAAATCAACAATGAAATGTATCATTAAGGCCATCGCTCTTTGTGTACAAATACTAGCAATAATAGTGAAATGAAAAGGTATTTTACAGACAAAAATGCACAGTATTCAACCAGCTAGCTAACTCCCTGTTAAACCTCTTAAAATGTGGCAGTGCCACTTAAAGTAAAGTAAGAGGAAACAAATACTTTCACCAAGTCCATTGAATTTAACCCTTTTACAGCTAAAGTTAACTTAGAGAATGTGACATTTTCCTGTGGTAAACTTGTCAAAACATGTCAAAAACACGTTTTAAGAAATAAAGCTCATGAAATTTCAAACTAAAAAACATATAATAATTATGTTTTATTGAGCTGGTGAAGAGGCCATATAAAGCCTCAACAGAAAGTCAATGTTATTAGCGACACATTCAAAGAAGGAGATTCATATCATCATTAAAACCAGGTTTTGGGGTTGTTTTTCAACTCTCATGCTTTCCAGGTCTTCGACAATACACTGTTCAGTGCTGAGTAAAGAATCAAGGTGCAGACCTCCACAGACCCTCCCCGAAATGAAGCCTGAGACCAGGAGCCTCTGAGCAAACTTGCAGATCACAATGACTGTTGACTGCAGCCTGGGACGTCGCTCAGAGGGGGCTCTGGGTATGACCTGGACTGGCTGTCCCGGGCACAGAGCCAGCGCAGAAGAAAAGCGCTTTACGGATGGAGCATGTGGTCAGGTCATCTCTTCTCCTTTTCTCCTCCCCTTCTTCACAGCTCCCCCCTTTAATCCCAGCCTGATGCTCCCACCCACCCTCCCTCTCCCTTCTTTCCTCCCTCCGCCTCCTCACCTCACCCCCCCCTCCCCTGTATCCCGCATATCGCTCAGAAATACCAACAGATGCCCTGTGTCTAAGACAGGCATTATGTTCTTAGACGATGTCCTGGTAATTCTGGTTTTTGCCAGGCTGCTGATTATTAACGTGTTGTTTAGAAATGGTACGAATGGGAGGCAGAGCTGAGGACAACAGGTAGCCATATCTGCTGGCTGCGTCACGTGGTGCTGCAGTCTATGCAAAACAAGACCTTCAACACCCAGAGGGGACGTAGGTCTGTTTGTAGTATATAACAAAGTGATGGGTTTAACATTCACAGAATAAACTGATAGATGCGATACACAGACATACAAATATCCTGTCATCGTAGTTAATAGTAATGGTGTGAGTGTTATCCAGGGGATAACTAAATGGTATTCAGGGATATCTAAATGAGAGTGTGCCAACAGCAGCATTTAGTGCTGTATTTTATAACATGTTACTCATCAAGAATTTAAAACCGGAGGAGCAGGACTTCGTTTGCTATAAGAAAACGTGTCAATCACGGGGACTCTGGGAGAAAGTGGTTTGTCAGACCCTGAGGGGGCCACACTGACCTAAATACAAAATTGTCAACAGAAATCCTACACTGACCAACCAAAAGAGAACACGGGGGGGAAACAAACGTTCAACTCTGCAAAAACAGTCAGTTAAAACACCTCATCTGGGAACCAGCATCTCCGAAGGCTGTTTTAATGTTTCATAGGACAAATTCATGACTGTGACCGGTGAGACATGGCCATGAACAACAGCAGTAAACAAACTAATGCTGATGCTTTCTGTGCGCAAAATATCTATGTTCATCCTCAGTGACTAGCTGGCTCACTGCTGTAAATCCCTCTGTTATTCCTATTGTTTACTGGAGGGGTTTAGACAGATGTTTTTGCCCGATGGTTTCTTTCCGTATGTTTTTTTACATGAAGGGTGAAAAGAGATTGTTAAGATTAGAGTTTAACCCTCCCAGTAAAGAGGATTTCTCTACATTCAGCTCATCAGTGGGGCTGTATTCATGGGACTGAGTCCCTGCATGAGGACTGATGCCACCTTGTGGTCAGGAGTGGTGGAGTCCAATGGAAATCCTGCAGTTTTATGTGTTTGTTGTTGTTACAGTTTTAATAATCTTCCATAATCTTTGGAAGGCTTATCCTAAGAACAACTTCTTTTCTTTGTTATGATGTTATGCCATTACACTGTAACAATATGTCATTTTGATGATAACACTATTTTTAATTCTTAAATCTTGACAGGGTCATGGTTGAGGGTAAAACCACAAACGGTTTACCCATCATTGTCAGCTAAAATAAACATTACAAGGTTAGGATGCTGTGATTAGAGTTAAACAAAAAATATGCAACATGAGTATATTAATATATACACGGGACCATCATGCAATGGGACCACACCTTCCACATTATGTTGATGTTCCAACCAATGAGTAGTCAGTAGTTATTACTAAATTATACATGAGCACTACAGTTGCAACGCTATCACTGCGACAAACTCACAGACAGACATATATCCGCTGAAGTGTTCAAAATCGGACACACACACACACACACACACACACACACACACACACACACACACACACACACACACACACACACACACACACACACACACAGAGAGAGAAGGTAATAGCAATACCAGCAATAGTGCCATAAAGTAGCCTTGTAATAGAAACAAAATGTTCAAAGATGCATGTGTTAGAGTTAGAGATGTAACATTGTGTGTTGGACGTATTAATCTAACTGTGTCAGACAAAATCTTCAGAGAAGTTGAAAAGAAAGAAGTTGATTCTTGAACAATTGTCAAAATAACTGGTCAATCATTTTAACTAATCTTTACAAATCATAAGATCAGCTCATAAAATATCTTAACTTATAGAAATTAAATCACACAGCAATCTAAAAAGTCATTCAAATAAGCTTTTGGACTTAAATGCATTATCAAATCATTAGTATAAGAATATGTTGCTCTTAGTATTTAATTTTACTTGAAAGATTTCAATACATCTTCTATCACTGGTAATGAAGTCAATATGTTTGAATTCACAATGATTTGTAAATTCAGTAATGGTGAATACAAATGTTGATGAATATGAAAGATTTCTTTTAAAAGTACAGTAATAAAGATTATGAAATACACCAGTCAGCCCAGATGTTAAACACGGGAACTGATTGTAATGATTTTATAGTTCAATATTGGAGTATTTCTTTACTTAATCAGATCCTGAGAAACAGCCGGGATACATATTGATTACTTATTGATGAACTAGTAACCAGTTTTAATGTTATGGCAGATCTGTGTATGATGTTATGTCATCCCTCAAAGGTGAGCAAACTGTACCACAAGTAAAAGTCATGATTTCATCTATTTAGATGTGAGATTTGCAGATTTTTGTTCCAAAACATGGAGAATTTCCTTCACCTACTTCAGGCAATAATGTGGATGTTTGTAAAAATAAATGTTTTAATGACCTTTGCTCCATGTATAAAAGCAGTGGACACAAGTACATGTGTTGTGAGCTGGCCTGCAACCGTAGCTCAATACTGGTTGACCTACAAAACCAGTGAGAGTGCTGACGTTCATCACAACCGCAGGACCCTGGTGTGTCGTAAAGACTCATGCTGATCTGAGAGTCTATGAGGCCTGACGCATGACATCGACCTCGCGAAAGAATTGGGAAGGAGGGGGGGTAAACACATAGCTGCCCAGTAACAAGGGCTCTCTCCTCATTGGCTGCGGCTGAATGTTGCATTGATCACACTCTCTGTGCAAAATGACACATGGGTTTGATCCACGCACAGGCAGGATTACAGTAACATGCTCACACTCGCAGCAGCGTGTGTATGCACGTCCACAGTCTGAGGCTTAGAAATGCACAAACTCATGCACCCGCTATCACCCTCGCGCACGAACAGACAATTACACACATACACACATGTGATATTTACACACGGACGAAGTGTTGGTGAGAACTAGGGCAGAATCACACATGTAAGCCTCTGTTGTCTTTAAATATCCTCTGAGAATTCATTTTTCCCAACCACCCAAGATTAGCACTTAGCCCCTAGTAACAGCGCTGTCATCGTGTTGTTACACTTCACTCACCATGGTTCATACTTTGTATCAACACCGTTTTCTTTCCTCTGTTTCATTAATTGGCTGCTTTTTACATAAAGAGCATGACTAAGAACTGAAATGTCATTTTTCCAATCTCACTTTTGAACTAAAATAGGATTTGAAGTTATGTTGACCCCTTGAGTCACTGAGAAATGGGCTGAAACAGGTTTTCAAATGAGTTCACAGTTAAGTTCCAAGATCTGACTTTTTATAAACCATTGTCTGATATTAGTATAGAAAATTCCACTTATATCATTTTATACTGAATCATTTTTAGACCAGTTCCAGTATTTTTGTCCACATCAGCTAACAAAGACCTTATTAATGTCATTCATTTTTAAGCCACCACTGTCGTTGTTCATCTGTGCAGCGATTGGCAAATCAGAAAAGAAACGTGACAGCAAACTGACAGTCATGATTTTCATGAGTAACGAATGGGAATGTTTTCTTCACGTGCGAACTACAGCCTTTTATTTAAAACTTAAAGAAAAAAAATTGATCAGCTCTCAGTGGCTACAGAGGCTAAAGTGTGTGTGCTGATCAGCAAAACTACACAATGATAGTGTATTGTTCATCTGAGTGTAGTGCAGCCCTCTGCTCAAGGAGCTCAATATTTGGTCTTCAAGCACAAATTAAATAGAATCAGAGCTTGCTCTTACAGCCTCTCCAAGATGCCATAGCATAATATAACCACAAAGGTTACAATAAAAAATAGATTTATATTTGGATCTGCAACAAATTACACATAGATATAAGTCCCCTAAACATGCCTGACTTCTTTCATCAAAATCCATGAATTAATACTGAGGAATCCACAAAAACTTTGAAAAATGCCACAATGTTCGAGAAATTCTGAATCCAACCCCTGATCAAGATCTGTACCAAAATTAAACGGTTTCTTCCCTGACCCATACAACATCCTTCCTCTAAGATCTGTGGTGATCTGTCCAGTAGTTTTTGCGTAATCCTGCTAACCAACAGACCAACAGACCAACAGGCAAACAAACAGATGAAAACATAACCTCCTTGGCAGAGGTAAAACTGATGAAGATCATACTGATTTCAAAAAGATTTATGTAGCAAAGCATCAGCTGCAAACAGTTAGCTGGGTCAAAAAGGTTTCTAAGATCAATACACAGAACACACAGAATGTCCCAAATGTGTGTACGTGCAAGAGCGTCCCCATGCCATGCCTTTTGCCATGCAACTCTGCGGCTTCCCCTTACTGTAACAGTGAGTTTGGAGATCTCGTGAAAAGACTGTTTGCTCAACACTCTGGTGTTACCTGGTCTTCCTATTCCTCATTTGAAAGGCAACAAGAAAATAGGCAAATAGATGAAAGGTGGTCCCCACAGTGGGAGATGATGCAACAAGGGTCCTCACGCTAAGCAGGCAGCCATTCAAATGAGTGGCTAATTGTGGCATCTGTTAACCCATTGAAGAGGTGTCAGTGCAGTATCACGGGTCTGTTAATTGGTACAAACAGGTAGCAGATGCAGGCTCTGGGATTGAGCATCTGCCAATTAGTGAGCCAACCTCCATGAGCAGTGATTAAACAGCCAAGATGATGGAGGGAGATCACAGAGGAGGAGAGGAGAGGAGAGGAGAGGAGAGGAGAGGAGAGGAGAGAGGAGAAGAGAAGAGAGGAGGGGAGAGGAGATGCTGAATAAGATTATGGCTGACTGTTCTCCGTCAGACCTCCTGGTGGCGTCTAAGCAATGAGTCCGTGCCAAAGAGTTGAGGCAACCGTGATTTGCAACCACAACTCTTCCACTTTATGAAAAACCATAGCTCCATCCCAGTTTTTATTTGAAAACCTTCAGTGCCCGAAAATAGACCCATATTCATAAATCTCACGTGCTGTTTAAACGTTCTAAATAGCAATTTAGTAAGGGTGCAGCCTCTGGGTGATTGTTGGTGATGGTGTTGCAAAAATGCTAAGCTAATGACCACTAAGACAGTGAAAAGAAGCCAGTTATCTCCAACAACTTAATCTGACTATTACCTGAAGATGTCAGAGCTGATGCTGCCTCACTTGATGTTTTGTTGTCCGTGTAGGATTTAACCTCTTCAGAACTGGCTACAGAGGTGCTAACCTTGACTGAAGTTGCTGCAGGGGATTTGGTATCTTCACGCTCATCAGCATGAAGATACTTTGTGTTTGTGTCCTCAGGTTACACGTGTTGCCCTGGTGAGCTTTGCCTGTCGCATCACTGTCTTCACTCGTCAGACAAGTCGTTGTCCACATCGACTTTTAGAAAGTGTTTTGGCCATTTCCCTGAAGATCTCCGCAGTCGCATTAGTTTCTTCACCTTCTACTTATTCTTCACTTTCTTCACACAGTTTCACTTAAAGGGCCAGTGTGTAGGATTTCGTGGCATCTATAGCTGTGAGGGTTTATTTTTGTATGTTGTAATGCAATCTATCAACTAAATACCCCCTTGCCTTAACATGAGATTGATTGAAATTTTATTTTAGACTAAACCAG